>NC_044926.1:4036343-4064898 GCF_003576645.1 Ipomoea triloba | reverse complement strand
GGTTTTTTTTTTTTTTTTTTTTTGTTTTTTAATTTTGTTCGTTCTAGTGGGGACCACCGCCGAAGTCCCACAAATGAATCGTGGCGTCGCTAGAACAAGCCGCCACGTGGCGCTCGTCGGCGACCATGGCGTTTATATCCAAGTTTCTCTCCCTCAAGCTTCGCAGATAAACGCCGTCTCCTCGCTCGATCTCCCAAACCCTAACCCTAGACCCGGCGAACACGATCGCGAAGCCGCCGTTCATGCACCCCATAACGCCGCCCTGGGCCGCGCCACCGACATTAAACCAGCCGCGCTGCGCCAGGTCCTCCGCGCGGCGCACGCTCGCCGCGCCGCGGTTGTCCATGATCAGGAACGAGTCGCCGCGCGCGTCGAACGCGCCGACCGTCAGCCCGAACTGGAACTGGTCTTCTTCCCCGATTATAAAGCCCTGATTTTGCAGGTCGAAGACGATTAGACGCATGCCGGTGCACGCCACCGCCGTTTCTAGCCCCGTCACCCTGACTCGGCCGACCAGCTCGGTTAACTCAGTGAGTAGGTGCCATCCCATTACCGCTTCTGGATCGGTCAGAGTTCCCCCCACGAAAACTAGCTCTTCTGTTTCGCTGTTCCATATGTGAAATGCCCGCCCTGGAACACCTGAAAACGCGAAAATTAATCTAACCTTATAACTAATTTCATAAAATTTTAAAATTAACCCCATCAAAAAGAGCTTCAAAGAATTATTAATAAAATCTTAAAATTGACCCCATAAAAACTTAAAAAGAATTATTCATAAAATTTTAAAATTAACACCATTAATGTACCTGCATATAGACCAACCCACCACCGGTCACTACCGGTGAAATCAACCAAAGCGCCGTCGTTCACCACGTCCCCAAGGTGCGCCCGGCGCGGCGGCGCGGCATCTCCGATGACAACCACATGAATATCGCCGTCCAGCGAAGCAAACACGAGCTGGGCGTCCGTCAAAATGATCCCCGACACCGCGCTGGAGTACCGGCCGAGGCGGTCGCGATGGTGAGGGCGGAACGTGGAGAGGTGAAGCCTAGTCGGGATATAAAACAACCGCACCGTCCCGTCCGAAAACCCCGCCGCCAGGTGGTGATCGGACAGCGCGAGTCGGCGGCACGACAGCCCGTCGTTGTTGTCATCATTCGGCGGCGCGAAATGGAGCGTGCGATACACGTACCTCCCCCGACGAAAGTTGTTCGCCGTCTGATGCCAAAACATGAACTCATCCCTCCACGTGTTGCGGATGAGGTGGCGGCGGTTCCAAATCCGCCCCGTCAAGTTCACCCACAGCAGATCGGAGCGTGACACCGCTTGCCACGTTGAACAAACCTGCAATCATATCATATCATATCCCACCATTAACAAATAACAAAGAGACTCAAACTTAAAAATTTTCTTAAAAAATAATAATAATCAAACCATAAATCACTTGAAATTAACATTATTCTAACAGTCAGCCAAGCACCTTGTGCTCAAATGACATGCAGTGACTCTTTAATATGAAAGGTATAGATGAACAGATACTAAAATGTATTAGCGTCAGTTGAATTTAAAATAAAAAAAAAACATTATTGTAAAAAATCCCACACTATTACTCTATTAGCCAGCATGCAATTCCATTAACTTCGGGAAAAATGTTACTTGATTATTATACAAAACTATGGACTGCAATCTCCATATGGACCTGACGTACCAAACCACAGTTTATCAAAAATAAAACCCATTAATGCAATGACAGTTTTGGGGAGACCAAAGCAAATAAATTCGAGCTGTCCTAGAGAGAGAGAGGAGCATAGACTTTGTAGGTAGGTATGTACAACCCTGCATGCATGGGTACAACAACAACAACAACGTCCTTTTCTTCTTCTTTCTTCTCCTTCATCATCGTTATAGATCCTACCATACTATACTATGTAAAACTGCAGGTGATCCAAATTGAACACTGACATTTTCCCTTCTGTAATGTTTCAACTCATGATAAGCTGTGTAGAAGTACATACAATCCCCCATACGCGTGCACCAATAACACTGTACCATACTAGCTGCCGTGTGTACTACTCCCCTCAGCCATTTCATATATACATCTTTAGTCCACGCCTACCAATGTGTGTATCCCCTACACTAATATACAAATATAGCTATATCGTTGAATCTTACTTATCCCATCTCCCATAAGATTTATTTTAAAAATGAGATGATAGCAACAAATTAAAGAAATTTTTAGACCCTTTAATTTATGAGAAAGTACATATGTACCCACTATTTGAAGGTGCGATAAGGATGAAACAGACTTATGACATTAGTCCACAAAGTATCATAAAGAGATAATCTAGTCTAAGTTGCCTATAGCTATCTGTCTCAAACTGAGAAAGTCATTAAATCACTTACACTAACAAAAATCTTTAATTTTCAAACCTTAAAGCTGTAGAAATTATGATTTTCCATTAAAAAAAAATCTTATGTTTCTAATCATTTTCCAGTAACAAAAATTTCATACTCATATTTCTAATAACAAACCCTAAATTTCCAATTTCCAATGACTCAAATTCTTAATTTTTCAGCAATGTAACATCCACAAGGTGATCGAAAATGACCTTCTAATATCAACCACTCTTTCCAACCACCTAAAAATAGGTCAAAAGGTGAACCATAATAGCAAAAAGATCTTTTTCCAAATTCTCAAAGTGGTTAGAAATTGTGATTTACACTTGGAAATCTTAAGTTTCTAATCATTTCCAATCACGAAAAATTCCTTATTCGTATTTCTAATCAGAATTCCCAAATATCCGATTCCAGTGATTGAAAATTCCTAATTTTTCATCGGTGGGACATTCACAAATAATTCAAAAAAATGACTAGAAAATCACTAATTATCAACTATCATTTCCTATAAAGCAGAAGTAGGTCAAAAGGTGATCCATAATAATAAAAAATATTTTTTTTTGTAGTCTCAAAGTGATTAGAAATATAATTTTCGTCACAAAATCTTAAAGTTTTAACCGCTTTTACTAAATGAAAACTTCCTAATGTCGAGTAGTGTGACATGCACAAGCACATGAAATAAAATAATGGTCTGATACGATGATGAATATAATAGTACAATGTTGTTTAGCAAATACAAATATGATAATATCCATGCAGGCAGAAAGCTAGAATGCATGGCTTCATATATATATCATCCATCGCATGCACCAACGTGGGTTGGTTGTAAAGGGAAGCTGGAAAAGAAGATAAAGAGAGATGTAGTGTGGGAAAAAGTAGGGAGGAGTATATTCTTTTGATCAAAGATTTAAGTACTCCAAGATATAGGGAAGGGACAAAATAATCTCACTTTTTTAGGAGATTGGAAGATTTCTCACTTGGGAAAAAGCTAAGGGGGTGAAAACTGTAAAGACAAATTATAATATTATACACTCCCCATCTGTGATCTGTGTTTCCTATGCTACTCTGATCTGCATGCATGAAACTCTAATCTCTTTCACAATTCTTTAAGCCCTCTTGCAATATAACAATTAAAAAATTCTTTAGTGTCTCGATTACTGTAAATATTGATAATATTAGATATAACCATATGTACTATTGTCAATCTACTATAGAAGCAACCCGACCAAGTTCATTTGGTAACTATAAGATTATAAGTTCAACCCTAAGAGTTGTTTATTAGTCTTATTGGTTTGAATCGATCAACTATAAACAACTTAAGCTAAATTTACTTCTTTGTGATGTTTTGTCAGTTAGGATCATAAGGTAACTTTACCTAAAACGCACCATTAGGTAACAACTATGGGTTTTTCTATAAATCAAAGGTACTATCGTCCTTAAGACAGGTGAAGGAACGACCTTTTGTAAGCCAAAAAAGTGAATGAAAATCGGTGATTTTTGACCACTTTTGACATTTGTAAAATTATTTTTCTACTTTTTGTGTCAATTATACATCTTTTTTTTTTAATACAATTAGGTATCTGGATACCATTATATTGTATACTATTGACACCAGTAAAGATCGAGATAAAAATGGTATTTTATGCAAGTATAAGACAAAAGTGGTTGTGGACCACACAGATAGTGCATGGCATTGGCATCAGTATGCAGAATCTGCAAATCTAGTAGTCGCAGGAGTAGACTACTACACTGCAAAGCCATCTGGGCGACACAGCATCACCAACGTAAACAAAACATCGGATTGCAACGTTTTGATTGTTTGTTTTTATTAATAAAAAAAAAGTTCTTTTTTCCCTTTTTGTTTTTTTTATCGAATGGATCGAGAAGAGAGATTACTACATCTCCCATTCTTTCATTTCCAAGAAAAGGTGGCCAAATTAAAGGCCTGTCTCCTTTTAAAGCTTGCAGAAACGAATCTTCACTCTTTCTTTCTTTCTTTCTCTCTCAACTTGCATTGCTAATAGCTATTTGGTTTGACCCTTTCACCTCTTTCCTTTCCTTCCATCAACTCCTACTTCTGATACTATTACTGTGCTTGCCACCATCTGCCTGCCTGCTTCCTCTAGGGTACATGTACTCTCACCATTTCAATTTTTTTGGGTTTTGACCAAACTAACTTCCCAAGTTTTCTTTCTTAATGGAGACTAGAATGGTTCCCAAAATGAGTAGTGACAAAATGTGGTTAGAAATCTACCTTTTTTGGTAGAATTTTCTTAATCAAGGATAAAAGTTTAAGGGTTTTAAAAGGATTTTTTAGGGTTTTCATTAGTTGCCCAATAATGTTTTTTTATTTGTCAATTTAATGTTGGGCTTTCTTACCTAATGTAGAATGGTTCCTTAATGTGTAGTGACAAAGGGATTTTAAAAATGTAACTTTTTTAGTGTAATATTTTCAACGAGGAACTAAAAATTTTAGGGTTTTAAAATCTTTTTGAGCTACCGTTGGTTGCCCAATAATGTTTTTATCAACCATCTTAAAAATTAAACAAAAATATTAATCTTTTACAACTTTTCAAACTACAACTAGTTGCCCAACAATTTTTTTTTATAAGGATGACACAGTTGAAAATTTCGCGTTTTCTATCCATCATTTTTTACCACCTTAAATGTGAACAAAAATTTAAGATATTTTTTTTCAACTTTTGGGGTGTTGACATGCCTAAGCTTATTTTTGCTGAGCTACAAAAACCAATATGATTTTGAGCAAAGTTTCTCACATACATTTCCCTAATGTAGAAAGCTAGGGCCAAGAAACCTAGCTAGTTAACAGCTAAACCTAACTTGGTTTCATTGGTTAAGGATAATCCAACAGTGGTTAACATACAGATATTAGATTCTAGTACATTAATTACATGCCATCATGCATGCATGCATGCATGAATGCATACATACATGTATATGTATAGTCACTACTGCAAATTAAAGAAGGGGCAGGGCAGCATTGTTTCATCAAGATCGAAGGGAAGGAGGGAACAAGTCAAAAATTAGCATTAAGGAGAATCTTAAGCAAAGGTGTTTAAAATCTTGAGTGGTACTATAGCACCACAAAAGAGTGATGTCTTTACTGTCTTTTCGCCGCAAACTTAAGTTCCCACCTACCAATACAAAGTTGTACCCATAATTGCCCATTGGACAATACATACCTCTTGACCATGTATCAAGGTTGTTCTTTTATATATTGTTTTCTCACCAAAAACTTGAAAGAATTTCGTTACCCATTTACTCAGGTTGTTGACTTGTAACTGTAAGTTACAAGTTTGATCCTCAACGAGATACGAGAATAGACGTCTTGATTTGAGCTGGTCAACTATGACTAATATGAATTACATTCATAGTCAATTTGAGTCATAAGTTAGAATTTACCCAGTGAATATATTTCGGTAGTGACTGCGGGTTATCCAAAGAAAGGAGGGGGTGGGGGTGGTTTCCCAGTTCCCAAATCTCTAACTAATTACACATTCTGTTAGCCATAAAAAAGGAGGCCTCAGCGGTCCCTTTCAGCCATGTTTGGAGTAAATATATTATCAGATGAGAAGGTGAAAAAGCAACATTATCCCAATGGTGTAGACCAGATGGAATCCGAAAGTTGAGCCAAAAAAAGTGGGTCAAGCTAGAATTGGATTCTGGTTCATTCATTCTAGGGCTGTTTTGAGAGGGAGAGGGAGAAATGGCAAAAATCAAAAAACCCCTTTTTGGGGTCTTGAGATAGATCCATCCTCATACCAAAAAAAATTGTGAGAATAAAAGGTGCCCACTGCACATTTCCTTCTACAGCCATAATATGTGAGAAGAATTGCAGTAATCATTTATGAGAAGCCCTGGTCTGATCATATGTCAAAAAGTACTATACTGCCCACCTAGCACCTTCCTCCAAAATATTAATGTTAGTTCAATTCCTTTTTTCTAACCTAAGAAACCACACACACAGTACTAAACCCAACCAGGGTTTGAAGGGATTTAGGATTGATTAACTTTCTTGGTTTGTTTTAAAGGTTAGGAGCTATATATAGAGCAAAGTTTAAGGTCATAAGTTTTGGTTACATGCTGATTTGGTCAAAGATACGCACTCAAACTAATTCCTAGCAGAATCATTAGCTGTATGATCTCTCTAGCATTATACCAATTATGGTCTTAAGCCTTCCCATCATTCTTCCCCATTTTTGAAGGCAAAAACCACAAAACAATTATTCCCATAACCACTACAAGTACACTCTTACACAGACAACCTCAGTCAAGTTAGTTAGATTTAGTAACAACAACACTACAAGTTAAACTCCCTATTGGCCTTCTTGGTTATGTGTAACTTAGACTGATTTATTTACCAATTATGGTAACAAAGTTGCGAGTTTCCCTCGTAATTCCAAAAAAACACACACACTCTCCATACCTTAAAAAAAAATATATGATCCAAACACCATCCCACACATACGATAATAACAAACATGTACTTTAGAGTTGTATGTAATGTCATATATATATATGTATGTATGTATGTATAGGCGCACCTGGAAGAGGCTGGCGAGTGCGGGCGCAGCGGCTAAGCGGCCATTGTTGGAAGCGGCGTCAATGGCGACTTGGTAGGCGAGGGATTCCACGAACGGCTCCGGCCAGACGCCGTTTCCGCCGCGGCGGCGGCTGCGGGAGGAGGATGACGTGGGGGCTTCAAAACGCACGCCGCCAGCGCTTCCCTCCCGGCCTTCCACGGGCTCGGGGGACGAAGAATTGGTGGAAGAAGGAGAAGGAGAAGGAGAAGAAGAAGACATGTTTTTGGTATACGTAAACAATTATAGGAAGAGGATCGAATGGAATGGAAGAATAGTGTGGAAAACGAAGGGGGGGGGGGGGGGTTTTGCTCAAGTCACAGGTTAAACAAACAAGCAATTAAAAATGGTTGGATGGAGAGGTACCGGAGGAGAGATAGAGACACAGAAAAAGCCCCAAAGTAAAATTTTTTAGTGTTTCAAGATACTAAGCAGTTGTTGTAGTAGTAGTTATATATACATATACATACATATATCGAAATTAAAGGTGATGATAACGGATACATCTTTCATATATATATATATATATATATAGACACAGATTTGAGGGAGAGAGAATATAGGGTATTAGTTGATGTGGTTGGTTTTAAAGTTTTGAGTAATATTATACATATTTTATTGCCAAAACTTTATTGTCTAGTAGTCCCGTTTGCACTTTCATATAGAAGAGGCGAATTTGATTGTCAGTGAAAGCGATATTGATTCTTTGTACGGTCTCGTCTCCTATCTTCTTTAAATGATAGATAGGAGAACGGACTGATACAACGTGACTAACTAGTATTGTTTGGTTAGGTATATAGCTACCAAGTCACACATTCCTCTATACAAAGACCGTAGGCCTACGATTGTCTTTGTAAGAATCTGAACACGACTATCTTTATTGATATGGTTAGTATTGTTTATTAACTCTTTGTGCTTCAACACGTTGAGAAATTATAATATGAACATATAATACAATGTAATACGGTCAGTTGTATTAAAAAAAAAATTTCTTTTCGATTAGTAGTTGCGTGCTTTACTTGTCACCTAACCAAAGTTATATGATTTCATCACTTGGTATGTTAAAATAATCTCATTTATAATACTTCAAACTTTTTTTTTTGTGCAAATTATCACGGGTCTTAAGAACTAGCTAAGTAGCTGCTAGGAGTATGTATAATCATTGTTGACATTATAATTGTCCCCATTATAGAAAGTAGAGTTCTATTTATAAGTAGTAGCATTTTTACTTTCTATATTTTAATATAATGATCTCAAATAACATTTAGATTAACTCGTTTAATTGTTTTTGTCACTCCAATTCTTGTGAAAAGGATATATAATTTTGAAAAAAAATTACAATATTATCGATTATAATATCATATATGATTGCACTTTATATTTTGAAAAAGTATTTTCTCCCCTCATAATACTTATTTTGTCTTATTTTAGTCATTTTTTTAGTACTACTGACTCTGTTACACCGGGTGCCACTTGACCACAAGGACTTTTGGCAAATATTCATTATTTCATTAGTCAAACTAACTATTCATTCTTAGCTTATTTTGTTTAGTATTTTCTTCTTATTATTAAATTTAATTCTTTGCGTTTAATAATACTTGTAATGTAATGTCTAAATATATAAATTTTACGTACTAATACTAAATTTAATATTATAAAAAATTAATTTATAAATAACTTCAATTAAGTTTCGTTAAACAAATCAAACACAAAATTAGAACAACAGATCGAGTTTTAGCATTGTAAATTTTTTGAACTGCCTTATTGAGGTAGCTCAAGTAGTCTCCAAATCAATATCAAATTGCTTCGAGTAACCGGGCGAAAGTTTCTGATATAATTTGCCGAGTATGAAAAACCTAAGTGATCAAAATAAAAAGTTAACAAATTAAAACTTACAAATAATATATCCCTAAAAAGAAGGGTTATGGGCTTTCCCGCCTGAGGGAGATGAGCGGCTACGACGGCGGAGCACGGCGGTCTTTTTTTTTTTTTTTTTTTTTTGCATGTGGTTTTAAAATTCATGACACGGCATCAGTTGGGTTCATGGATTCTCTGATTTGTACTTTGGTCTATTTATAGCTTTTGTAGTTATTGAGTTGGTTGACATGCTAGGAATCCGGTGGGCCACAACTGGGTGGGTTCCTATTTGCAATTGGGTGGTCTTACTTTTCAAAGATGATGCAATTTCGAGTAATATCCCCTAACAATTTTGGTTTTCTAACTCTTGGTTTCGTTTCAATTCTTCAACATTTCTTGCCTATTATGGTATCATTCTTCTTCCTCTTCTTCTTTCCCTCTTTCAATTCTCAAATGTGTCATTTGAAAACTCACTTTCAATGTAAAATTAAAGACTCCTAAAAAACCTTTTCTACACTTTGAAAATAAATTTCTCATTTACTTGTTATTTTTCTTGAGTGTTTAAATATATAATAAAATTCATCTCCTTTGACACAATCTAAATCAATGAAGAATCCTACTCAAAATGACTACTTGCATGTGAATTTTCTAACAACATATAGAATTCAATTTGATATGATTTTGTTTATTGAATACTTATTATTTTCTTAGTTGATCTCCATTAACGATTTTCATTATACTATTTGTTAATTAATAATCTAAGTCACAAATCCTAATGGAGATGGTACAATGAAAGCGAACTGATGGAGTGAAGTGGGCCCTGCCAAAGTAAACCATTTGGTGAGCGAGCCTAGAAAATGTTTGCCCGACAAGCCCACCCCGCTAAAGCTCACTATTTAGCATGCGGGACTAGCCTCTAGTCATTAGGTGGCACAACAAGAGCAGAGAGGTGAATTAAGCCCGTTTAAACAAATCTAAATAAACTCTCGTACTTAAAGATCACGAGTTCAATTATTATCAATATCTTATTCGTCGAGATCGTTGCATAGAGTCTAGCTTGATTGTACGTGAATTTGTTAATACCCTTTTGCTCGAGCATATTTTATGAGATCTTGACGGTGTGTATTTTTCATCACTCAAAAAAGAGAGTTCTAAGTATTACAATAGCTTACCTAATGGGAAGCAATACACCACCGATCCTAGTAATGAAAAATCAATCACGGTAAGATGTGATGGACTTGTTGAAAACACAATGATATGATGCATGTTTAATTTGAACTTGATTGGATGTCTAGAATTTAACTACAATCAACTCAAGCCTACCGCCATTCCAGTTTTAGGAATGGCAAGATTGGCTTATGAACTTGAACATAATTCAAACCTAACCAATTAAGTCCCATACAAGGTTGACAAGATTAAGTCCCATTTTCTTGATAAGAATCAAAACCTTCTTTAGGCCAAATCTCGGGAGTCCGAATCCATATATTTGTATGTAATAATGTCTTTGTGATAGTTACTCTCGAATAAGACTCAATCGGAACTCGACTATATTAGTTTCATGCATCTAGCAAGAAGTAAAGCATAGTTTATTACTCTGTATTTTTGTTAATATAGGTGTTAAGTTCTTGGTTGCGACTTGTTTTGACATGTTTAATTTCAGTCTTCACCTGTATTCAAGAATTCATAATTTCCCCCAGTGTTGCTTGGTTTTTCAAATTTTCTTATAGTCTTCTGGATTCAGAATTCTCATTATCCCATGCACTCTTCTGCGTTGCATCCAGTTTGATGAATGAAGAGTCCATATTTCAGCTTTCTCCAAAATGGGAATTATGCATTTTGGATGAATGAAATGGTCCTGCTCTGTGAAGAGAATTCAACATGTTCCACCCCATCATTCACCACTAATGATGCCTCAAAGACACTACAAATCCAAGGGTCCCATCCTCCCGATCAGTAAAATTCGAACCAGCACACTATAGTTCTTAGCAAAACAGGCTATCAACCTTACTTTAAATCAGTTAACTAATTGATGTGCGTCACAGAGACACCTATGGTGCCTCAAAGACACAACAGATCCAAGGGTCCCACCCTCCCGATCAGTAGTATTTGAACCCGTACACTATAATTCTTAGCGAAACAGGCTATCAACCTTACTTTAAATTAGTCAACCAGCTGAGGTGTGCTGCAGAGACACCAATGATGCCTCAAAGACACAACAGATCCAAGGGTCCCACCGTCCCCATCGGTAGTATTCGAACCCGCACACTATAATTCTTAGCGAAGTAGGCTATCGGCCTTACTTTAATTTAAATCAGTCAACCAACTGAGGTATGCAGAGACAGCGAGAGAGTGATCAAGGAAGTATTAGGTGCAGAGACCCAAGCTAATAGTTGTTTGGCTAGCATGCTAGATCATCCCTAATATCCAATAACTAAATATAATGCAGTAAGGTGAAAATTTTGCAGAACTGTAGAGCTCAGAAGATGAATGCTGCTATTCCAATGTCTACACACACATATATATATGCAAGAATTTACAGGAGAATACTATCAACTTCAGACTTTCAAAGGTTATATTAGAAAAGTATGATATTAAAAACTAGTCAAATTGGCTTAAGGATATACAATATCATACACCAGCAGGTTGCAATGTCACATATCAAACAATCATATCATGAGCAAAAATTGGAATTCCCCATCCATTGAGCCTTATTTGCCTTAACTACTGATCCAACACCATTCATTAATTTGTTCACCTTTTAAGGTCTTTTAAGGATTTGAAAAGCACCAGAGAAACATATTTGGATCGAAACCTGTGGGTTGAACTTAGTGCCACCATGGACTGTCCAGCATGCCCTTTCTGGAAATAAAGATGCTCCAAAACTGCAGGCAATGGCTTCTGTAGTGTCTCCACACTATCCCGGGATAAAGATGTCCGGTTTAGTGGCGTTTGTTGCAAGAGAGGAGGCAAATCGGGTAGCTTTTCGTTGAAATCGCCATAGCTAAAAGGTGCAGAATTGTAGCTTGATGCAGGGGAAGGTGGCGATTTGGGCCAACAGATGTTGTTTAGAACCTCAGGAATAACATCCTGTGAAGTAACAATGATCAATCACCATAAAGCTAATAAGCAACTTCTCTACTAAGCTATGGTCATATCCCAAGTTCCTATGGCATACAGTTACAAGTTTTATGTAACTAAAAGGGGGAAAAGATGAACATCCAAAGAAAAGGTACACCTTCTTGTGCATGTTGTTCAACTGGGCCAAATCTGATTAATAGACTGAATTCAATCAATTAGTTAGTTTAATTCATGACTTTATAAGTCTATATCTCTCTTATTTTTCAAGGTGGGACTCTAAATACTTCCCTTCAAGTGGACAATCAGACCATTTTTTAATCTAAGCGGTTGACCTCAATTGGATGGGTTCGATTGGATCCTCTCTTAAAACAAAAGGTTTGGACCCTATCAATGCCATAGAAAATCAATAGTTATACCATTTATTCGAGGTGGACCCATCACAATTTATATACTGAATGTTCACATGTGAACATTCAGTATGAAATATGAACATTTATTTGTGAGCATTCAATATGTAAATTGTGTATTTTGGACGTAGGTCCAAGGTGAACCTGGTTCCACAGATTAATTTACTACAGAAAACTGGATAAACTAAAAATGTACTGAACAAGTTTGAATTAGACTAACTAATTGATTAGATTAAATCTTTTAGTATGGTTTTAGCCCATAATTGAGTTACATTGGCCCATTCAATAAGAAAAAGAGGTCCACAAGGCAATACCTTCAAGTCCAACACATTGAAGACACGCCCCATATCATCACACTCGTGTGGGAAATCTGGAGCATACCTCCATTCCCCATCAACAATGAATCTGAAATGGTAAATCCCAGATGGCAACATCTTCATCACACTGAAATCCTTGTCTGTTCTTTGCAAGTAGTCTCTGCTTGGAACCAATTGTTAGACAAATTAGGCCATAAACCAAAGCATTTGTTACATAATGGACAACAACTTAACCAACAAGAAAAGGCAAAGAGCTAAGGACAAAACACAAAACTGATCTTACCTTGTTTGCCAGTCATCCCATGATCCCTCAACAGCAACCTCATTTCCACCCTGCCTCCATGTGATCATTGTCGGTATCCCATTCCCAAAAGGCATTTCTATCTCCCCATACTCTGCTGTTGTGTTTTCATTCATTGCAGCATTGCTTTGGTTCTGTATCATTTCATTAGGGACCTCATAAACATATCATTTCCACACAAATTAGAATAAGTTGCTTTCATATGATCAGCAGGAACATTCAGAAATTAAATTGTTTTCCTTTTTCCATAAGATGATGACTAAATTAGTTTCACTTTGGAAAATGATGGTTTTACAAATCAGGTATTCAAGGCTTCTAACTTTCTGCCAGCCTCATTGGTCCCCATCCAAGTTATGGGAACCAAAAAAGTCCAAATTCTCTTCTTGTGTCTTCCTTCAGAGCACCAAACACACACCATCAACCCCACACAACACATGTACAATGTGGGCAAATATCATATCATATTCATCTCTTGGTAGCTACTGTTACCAGCCTACCTTTTTTTTTTTTTGGGAGAAATAGAAAATTATAAAAAGGAAAATAGGAATAACCACAACCAAGTTGGTCAAGCTGTTAGCTTGGTTACTACAATGTTACAAATTTCACTTCCAGTTGGAACAGCCTAGCGGCCTATAAAGCTTTTTGTTCACTTTCTCAACCTAAAATTATGAAAAGGAAAACAGGGGACAACCACAACAAAGTTGGTCAAGTGGTTAGCTTGATTAATACAAGGTTACAAATTTCACTTCCAGTTAGAGCAGCCTATAAAGCTTTTTGGTCACTTTCTCAACCTATTGAAACACAAAGAGTCAATGCTCTTAGTGGGGTTCAAACCTATGACCTCCCAGAACCATAGAGGTGCTATTGAGCTATGAGCAACAACATCACAACCCATCAGCTCCATCTTCACACACAATATTAATAGGCCAACAAGGGCATCTATAAACTTGAATTCCTCTGGATTTTCTAGGAAGTTTATCAAATAGATGAAAACTACATCACCAAATCCCAGATTTTTTATTTGTCATTGACTCCAGTAAATATATAATATCAACTGCAATTTCTCACCTATGGGTAATGGTTCAAATAATCCTCCAATGACTGCCCACAGATGAGGGTACTTACCAAAAAACTCGGACTTTAAAATAATAAACACATGAATATATAACACATTACACTCGACTACTTGATCAATCCAAAGAAGTTAATAGCTTTGTTTCATCTCGGGATGAGTATCTGCCTACATATATATATGCTATAGCTAGCTTTGTAAGGAGCTGACCTGCGGAGTGAAAATCAAAGGTGATTGATAAGCCCTGGGGGTATGAAGAGGGGAATATTGAACCATGGAGCCTGGAGAGTGAACAAACTCCATATACTCCTCTTCTTCCACATTCTTGGCCCCAGAGCTCTCAGCTTCATCCCCATTCCTTTTCCCACTTACATTACCCATTATTCCTGCACAAAAAAAACATAAACTTTCTTGTTCAAAAACACCCAATTTCATATAAAGAAACCACATTTATGATCTATGCTGACTGATTATGAGAGAAGAAATTAAAACAGTAAAGAAAATATGCAAGCCCCCACTTCTGAAGCTCTGGGTTTTGTTCATAACATGCCCATTCTTCTTCTTCTTCTCTCTCTCTATAGATTGTTTTAGGTGGACATCTAGAAGAATAGAAGTGATGATCAAAGGGAAGGTAACATGATTTCTGCAGCTTTTGGTTGATTGATGGAAGTGTGTCTGTATTATAGTATAGCAGTGAAAGAAAGGGAGGAAGGTGGGTTTTATATAATCCAATGAGTTTGGAGATACTTTGGCGAGGTAATGATTTCTTGTAGTACTACAGAGTGATTAAAAGGGAAAGTTGAAAATAAAAAATTTCCCATTAGTTATTGTTTTGGAAAAGAGATTTCCTGAATGCAGTAATCTTTATACACATGGCGCCCATCTGCTGCATGGCCTGCCGGCTTTCGGATTTCCCTTGTACGGGGGGCAAGCTTTTCATTTGCTTCTTTCTTTCATTTTTTTAATACATTAAAGGGGCGTTTGGTTCAGGGAATGTTACATTACCTTAGGGAATGTTAGATAATTGGGAATGTTAGATTCCTGTGTTTGATTTAAAATTGAAGTAGGTAAATAAGACAACCGAAATATGATAGATTGATTAAAATTTCAAAAGCTCAATATTAGGAATAAGATAAGGTAATGTGAGATTACCTAAGAAATCGGGGTGTATCTCACATTCCCTTCCAATAGCTAAAAACTTCATCAGGAGGTTATGTTACATTCCCTGGGAATCTTACATAACCTGAACCAAACATGGGAATCTTATATTACCAAACAAATATAACCTTAGTTATCTTATATAACTTGAACCAAACGCCCCCTAAGGGTGTGTTTGGAAGCCCGGAATTTTCAGACTAAGGGTGTTTGGCAACCACCGAAAAATTCAGTCAACAAAAAATGATTTTCGTTGACTAAGGAAAACAAGTCAATTTTGACGGAAAATGGCGTTGTTTGAGAGAGGGACGACAGACTGGTTTCCGCCCGAAACCAGTCTACCGGCTCTGATTTCGTCTGAAATCAGAGCAGTGGTCGCTGCTCTGGTTTCCGGCGAACCTAGAGCAGTGTGGAAACTAGAGCAGCGCATGCTTTATTTATTTATTTATTTATAAGAAATATTTAATTTTTATATTTTTATATTTTAAATAAAATAATAAAAATATATAAATATACATTTCTAATCATTTTCTGGAAAATGAACCAAACACACAAAGACAGTTTTCCAGAATGCAACCTAACACTGGAAATCAAACTATTTTCTGAAAAATAACTCATTTTCCAGAAAACATTTTCAGAGAAGTAATTTTCCTACTTAAGTTTAGGAATGTATGTTTAAATCTTAAGCCCACTTAAAAACTCTTACTCCATCTTGTACAATTTGCACATAAAAAGTCTATATCATCTTTGACTATTTTTAGAGCAAGACTTTTAAAGTGACCATTGAACCATTGAGTTAAGCCTAGCCTTTTCAATTTCTTTAAATATATTATGAATAATGCTATGTATCCCTTCTAAAAACTTCCCTATCAAACTTTCCTCAAGTGACAATCATTTAATTTAGGGTGTGTTTGGAAATCAGGGAAATAACTTCTGGGAATAAGTCATAAGTCATTTTCCAAAAAAAATTCCTATTTCTAATATTTCGTTGCACCCCAGAAAACTTGTCTTAGAGTGTTTGGTTTATTTTTCAAAAAATGAGTATAATTGTATAATTAAATATTTTAATTGCTTTATTTAGAATATAACAACATTTATAATAATAATAATAATAATAATAATAATAATAGTAGTAGTAGTGGTAGTGGTGATGGTAGTGTGGTGTTGCCGTGTTGGTGGTGATGGTGTAGCGGTGGTGTGACGTTTTTAATGATTAATATAAATAATTATAAATTATTGTTATTATCTATTTTAATTATTAAAATAAAATTCCACTATCCACTCTCGTTTGATGTCTTCTACTGTGTTTATGAAGCCTAAGTTCGTTAATACACTTCTCGTGCGCAATTAACAACCAGGAATCACATACAACTTGATTAGACTTCTATATAGTTATTAATTAAATCACACAAACACAACACTTATAGACATATAAATTTTATAAATTAAAAAATTTAAG
Organism: Ipomoea triloba; assembly: GCF_003576645.1. NCBI lineage: Eukaryota > Viridiplantae > Streptophyta > Magnoliopsida > Solanales > Convolvulaceae > Ipomoea > Ipomoea triloba. The sequence continues at coordinate 4,048,254 of NC_044926.1, read as the reverse complement.
AATAAACTACATGAATAATTTTCACAAAAATTTAAACCATTACTAAAAATTATTAACTCAAAATGACGAAGAAATCATGAAGATTCAAAGCAAACATCTCAATTATAACAATAAAAGAAAGAGAAAAATAAGAAAATTTAAGGATTGGTTAATTATCTTCCTTCCCATCCTTGCTATGCNATAACCTTAGTTATCTTATATAACTTGAACCAAACGCCCCCTAAGGGTGTGTTTGGAAGCCCGGAATTTTCAGACTAAGGGTGTTTGGCAACCACCGAAAAATTCAGTCAACAAAAAATGATTTTCGTTGACTAAGGAAAACAAGTCAATTTTGACGGAAAATGGCGTTGTTTGAGAGAGGGACGACAGACTGGTTTCCGCCCGAAACCAGTCTACCGGCTCTGATTTCGTCTGAAATCAGAGCAGTGGTCGCTGCTCTGGTTTCCGGCGAACCTAGAGCAGTGTGGAAACTAGAGCAGCGCATGCTTTATTTATTTATTTATTTATAAGAAATATTTAATTTTTATATTTTTATATTTTAAATAAAATAATAAAAATATATAAATATACATTTCTAATCATTTTCTGGAAAATGAACCAAACACACAAAGACAGTTTTCCAGAATGCAACCTAACACTGGAAATCAAACTATTTTCTGAAAAATAACTCATTTTCCAGAAAACATTTTCAGAGAAGTAATTTTCCTACTTAAGTTTAGGAATGTATGTTTAAATCTTAAGCCCACTTAAAAACTCTTACTCCATCTTGTACAATTTGCACATAAAAAGTCTATATCATCTTTGACTATTTTTAGAGCAAGACTTTTAAAGTGACCATTGAACCATTGAGTTAAGCCTAGCCTTTTCAATTTCTTTAAATATATTATGAATAATGCTATGTATCCCTTCTAAAAACTTCCCTATCAAACTTTCCTCAAGTGACAATCATTTAATTTAGGGTGTGTTTGGAAATCAGGGAAATAACTTCTGGGAATAAGTCATAAGTCATTTTCCAAAAAAAATTCCTATTTCTAATATTTCGTTGCACCCCAGAAAACTTGTCTTAGAGTGTTTGGTTTATTTTTCAAAAAATGAGTATAATTGTATAATTAAATATTTTAATTGCTTTATTTAGAATATAACAACATTTATAATAATAATAATAATAATAATAATAATAATAGTAGTAGTAGTGGTAGTGGTGATGGTAGTGTGGTGTTGCCGTGTTGGTGGTGATGGTGTAGCGGTGGTGTGACGTTTTTAATGATTAATATAAATAATTATAAATTATTGTTATTATCTATTTTAATTATTAAAATAAAATTCCACTATCCACTCTCGTTTGATGTCTTCTACTGTGTTTATGAAGCCTAAGTTCGTTAATACACTTCTCGTGCGCAATTAACAACCAGGAATCACATACAACTTGATTAGACTTCTATATAGTTATTAATTAAATCACACAAACACAACACTTATAGACATATAAATTTTATAAATTAAAAAATTTAAGAATAAACTACATGAATAATTTTCACAAAAATTTAAACCATTACTAAAAATTATTAACTCAAAATGACGAAGAAATCATGAAGATTCAAAGCAAACATCTCAATTATAACAATAAAAGAAAGAGAAAAATAAGAAAATTTAAGGATTGGTTAATTATCTTCCTTCCCATCCTTGCTATGCTTGAGACCAAATTCCAAGGCTCGCTTACTAACCGTTTTCCAATTTTCTGTTTTCTGTTTCCTGTTTCAGTTTCTTGTTTTATATTCTCTATTTTTAGTTTTAAAAACTTGTTTAACAATAAAAGAAAGAGAAAAATAAGAAAATTTAAGGATTGGTTAATTATCTTCCTTCCCATCCTTGCTATGCTTGAGACCAAATTCCAAGGCCTGCTTACTAACCGTTTTCCAATTTTCTGTTTTCTGTTTCCTGTTTCAGTTTCTTGTTTTCTATTCTCTATTTTTAGTTTTAAAAACTTGTTTACCAGTACTGATTTTCGAAATTCATTTTTCACTTAGTAAGTTAATTATGTACTCTATATATATACACAGACAAAAATTTAAAATAAATAAAATGACTTGCAATTAATTAAGAGTAAGTTATTTCATGAAAAAAGCATGATATTAAAAATAAAATTGAGTACATCATCAATTATTATAATTTGCCTATATTGCATTTGCAATGTCTTCACGCACTTGTAGCATTTGATGTTGTCGACACATATCTAATTCTCATATCTAATTGAGATAAAGAAGGCTTACCCTAGAGCGAGGTGATGGGCACGATCCAACAAACGACTTTGGTGACTCTGTCTTGGGAGTGAACTGACCGCCGTCTGGTATAGGGATGATCGGAGGAGAGACGCGTCTGGATGGCTTTGGAGTAGTTTCTGGTACACGGAGTAGATGAAGAAGAAAAAAGAAAGGAGTCGTCTCTAGTACACGGAGTAGATGAAGAAGAAGAAAGAAAAAGTGATGCCGGTAGGAATCGAATAAATGATCTCATCTACCTTTTACTGTTATGCACTGTTCACGCACGTTTTCAAATAAGAAAACGTCTTTTAAGATTGTTCCCGATTTCCTATTAAATAGAGACAGGTTCTCAATTTTCAAAATGAAAAAATATCTAGGTAAACGCATTTTAAATTTTGTGTTTCTCAAAATTTTAAATTTTCTAGAAAATTAGAAAAAAAATTGTTAGTAAATGGTCCCAGAGCTTCATGGTTTGATTTTCTCTCTAAAATTTAAGTGTCTAAACTCTAGATTTGTCCCTCTATAGTTCTTTTTTTTTTTTTTACATGATGCCAAAATTGCATTTTGTAAACCATAAATCGACATTATTGGACGATGAGATTTAGAAGTTTCTAAAATCCAAACTCGTTGCAGTGAGAAATATTTTCACTACGACGAGAAAAAACATTGATTTTATAGCAGAGTTATTGTTGCAAGGAGAAACATTCTCGTCGCAGTGAGAAATTTATGCTACCGTTATGACTTTCAAGCTATTTTTTATGTCAACTAATTCTCACGTCAAAAGATGAATATTAAGGAAAAAAATCAAAAGGAAAAAAAATCGTTTTTCATAAAGCTAGATGAAGGTAGCATAACAAAGTCATGTGAAATATATTAATTTTATTTAAAAAAAAAGTTTGACTCAAGGATATTTTGAAGTAATGTAACAATCTCGGGTATTCACATAATATATATAAAAATATAAAATGAATGCGGTTTACATGATTATTACAAAAAGTGAATTTAAAACGTCTTGAAATGAATGAAATCTCACATTTCTTACAGTAATTTCACATTTCCATGAACAAAAGAAAGTAATATGATATTATGATATTCATAATCCTAATGTTAAATAGGAGGACATGGTACTTATACACACGATATTTTTTCATAATCTTTTAAATATAATTGATATAATCAAAAGACTTTCATTTTTATTTTATTTTTTTATAAAAGGCACTGTAACCAAAAGACGAATTGTCAGAATCCTTAGTCATTTAAGTATAAGACAAGGAGTTAGCAATAACTTTCGCATAGTTGCTAAACAAGGCTCTACTACTTGATCAATCTCATTCCTTGAGATATAAATATTAATACAGTATATAAAGAATGAGAAATTTTAAAATTTTGCTTTAGTCTTTAACTGAACTTGATCCTCAAATCATCCCCATCAATATTGCACACTCAAATGCAATGCATATAGTCAGTTAATTCTTTGGATTTGGGGACAAAATATTTAACAATAATGCTAAATATAGTACTCCGTATCAAAATTGAAATTTCCTTTTGACCATAATGTCCCATCGGGAGTCACAAGTGCATTGAGTTTTCTTTTTTACTTGAAATCATACGATTTCTATTACATGAACTTTCATTTTCTACTCCATTACTTTTACTCCTGATAATTTTCATCATCTGGGTCCTAAGGACGGTATAAATATCAAATTTGTGTTTAAGGGAGTAAAAGTAGACAACATAACTTCAGAGTCCAAGTAGTATTTTTTAAATTTGTATGTGTGAGATTGGTTCTTATTCATACATTCATATTCCACCATACTACCAAACATGCAAAATACTTTCACCAAATTAAACTCATCAATATTACCAAGTATTTGATTCTCATTCTCATAATTCTGATTCTCATGTGTGAACCAAACACACCCTAATAATGTGCACTTGATCATTCTCTAACACTACAGACTTAAGCAGTTAAGTTGTTATATCACTTGACTACAAAATTATTATCAAAATATATATATAAAGATTTTAATATAGAATTTGTAAGGTAAACCATTAATAAATATATTTAAAGTTTATTTTTAATATACTATAGATCAATTTTAGATAATATATTAAAAATAAAATTTTTGTGCACTAAAAATAAACTTTTAAATATGAATATCTTTTTTTTGAGAGTATTTAAATATGAATATCTAATACACTAAAAATAAATATTTAATATATTAAAAATAAATCTTCATGTCAATGGTACTGTCCAAACCGTAATGTGGATCATGGTCCCAAGTATAATGATTGCTTTTATATTATGAGTTGGCAGACTATGTTTGGCTCTAGACTCCTACAAATGAGATCCTATTTTAGTGACAATAATTTATTTACAGGTAATTAATGGAATTCCAGGCTAAATTGTAAAGTTAATAAGTCAATTACTTCAAACTAAAGAGACTTTTAAATTAAATTTATATTTGGTTCCATCCATCATTTGGGTACAATATGTGACATGAGAAATGACAGTAGTCTTTGAATTTTTTGCAATATAAATAATATTTATATTAGATGTGTTACACATGCATATATTTTATTTGGGAAATTGACATAATTAAAATAGGCCGGAAGATTATTCATTATATTTGTATTTCACTTTTAAATTTGATAAAATATTAGATATCAGAATAACTGCCAAGAACTTTGTGTTCCAACCTCAGTGGATGCTTTAATAGGTTGAGAAAGTAGTTATGCATGATTAAACTTCATTAATTTCATTTAATGTTCAATGTTCACAACTAATTAACAAGTGGGACTTGTCACAACATCACAAACATCACAATAATTTACAATAGTGACGACACTTGAAAATCAAACCTCAGTTTTATTTTTATTTTTTTAATACCTCAAATTATTGGAGAGACTTACTATAACTAGCAATATAGCATGTCTCCACATTATTCCGAGTATTGATTTCCTCCAATTGTAATGTCATTAATTATGTTACTTTAAGTATTGATGTAGTAGTAAGTGCTTGATTTTTGCAAATAGTATATGAGTCGAGTTATGGGTTCGAGTCCTAACAAGAATAAAAATTTTTTACTTGATAAAATCACATATTTTTTTAACAACTTCATAACAATGAGTTAAATCAATTGATATGTTTCTCTAATTAAAACTACTAAAAAATTAATTAATATGTTACACAAAGAATTTATATTGGACAGTATGTACTAGAGTAAAAGAGCAAACAAGATCCCTAATCTCCCTTAGGCGCAAATTATATGGTGGACCATGGTCCACAATGCATTGTAGACCGTGGTCATGACTGATACTGCAGTTATGTTGAACGGATACTGCAGTTATGTTGAACGGATACTGCAGTTGTGTTGAAAAGATACTGCGGTTGTGTTGAAAGGAAACTGCAGTTACGCGGAACAGATGTCGTTCATCCATTCAACACAATTGCAGTATCCATTCAACACAACTATAGTATCCGTTCAACACAACTGCAGTATCAGTTCAACACAACTGCATTTACAGATGGATTAAATGACCTCTGTTCCGCGCAACTGCAGTTTCCTTTCAACACAATAGCAGTATCCGTTCAACACAATTGCAGTATCAGTTCAACACAACTGCAATATCAGTCATAACCTATGGTCCACGGTATAACAACTGTCCCTTAGGGGTGTGTTTGGTAGACATCAAATTAGGAAACAATTACGTTTGGATCTCTATGTCCAAATTAAAGCAGTAGACAGAATAAATGAAATTAATTAGCCAATATATAATTTTCAACACAAAAGTAAAAAATTAAAGATGTTAGTGGAAAAGAATTGAATTCCTTCACGTCTTTCAATTTGTCAAGTGAAATATTTTGTGGTAAAAGTGACACTGCTAAACAGCATTATTAAAAAAGTCAAATGAGTTGGTATTCTGTCATTAGTTAACATGGGAGAGTTTCAATCAATGTACAATTATGTAGCCCAATTTTGTTAACTTTTCTTTTTTCTTTTTTCTTTTTTAGGCTATGGAAAAATTCACGCCTAGTATTCAATGATATATGCACTATGTAAACTTTGCTCATGTGTAATAACTCGCAAATCATACAAGAAAAGTAAATTATTATACACTAAAAAAATTCAGTGCGACGAACACAACTAAGAGGCAAGAGTCGAAATCATAACCTTTTAGTACAAGCAATAGGCAAGGCCTTAATGGCATACCATGTCACCATTAAAATACATTCACACGTAAGCTAATTAATGTGCGGATTAAATATAAAGGTGTCAAAGCGAGTTAGTACGCCTCATTGCATACTAGAATTTTGTAGGCCAAATTTGTGTAGCCCCAACTCACCCCATGTAAGTCGGTGGCCTGATATGTTGTCTAGTTTATAATTTCAAAAAATAATTATATTGCATGACTTATTATATTTAAATAAATACAAAATTATAAATTTTAATATATATGCATTATATTTTAATGGTAATGCCTTTTTTTTTCCATAATCACAACTTGTATTCATTTATATTTTTAAATGAAAGTGTACTAATTTTTATATATACAACGCATAATAATACTGATTTAAAAAGTATAAATATTTTAAAAGTATATGACAATATAAATACAATACTGTACCTATAACATTTCATTTTTTTTTTTTTTAACAAAAAATAATATTGACTTGCGAGCTAACCCACGAAACCTATGAGCCCAACTTTTTTACTGACTCAATTTCTTTTGCCCTAACTTACTCAATTGCAACGCGATTTAGGACAAATATTGGGGCATCACGACGTCAACCATTTTAACACTCATAAGTAAATGATTGCTTGGCGTGTTACATCACATCTAGGGCTACTAGATTTTTATGAACCACCCAAAAAGACTTTTCGTACTTATATTGATTGGATTAAGTAAATGATGTAATAATAAATTTTCTTTTAAAAAAGAAAAATGAAGTTATAGCAATTAATTAAATTTTAGGTTAATTATTCATTTATTTATAATGTTACCCCAAACTATGGACCGGTAATTTGAGGGTCTCATGCGACAATTTATGTTAAAGAGTCAACATGTCTGTTGGTAATAGTGGTTTAAATATGTGCAAAATTTAAGGCAAAACTAATAATTGGATAAGAAGAGCGTTCTGAAAACAGTGTTAAAGTGGGTCAGGTGTAGTATAATTCTTATACTTGAAAGTTACTTATATTTCTTGTGTGGTTTGTTAACTATTAAAGAGACTCAAGGTTTACTTAATGCACATTCTCTTCGCTGAGAAGAATCACAATAGCAATTTTATTGTATAACTAGTATTTTCGTCCGTGCGTTGCATGGAATGGATTTGTTATAATATTTAAAGAATATTTGGATCAATATACAATTATATATATTATAATATCGAATATTATATAGTGCAATTGATGAAATTGATTGGATCGATTATGTTTTCTGATGTTTTCCTTTGAATTAGAACAAATAATTGTCCAATTACCCGGGCGTGGATAAATTTTTTTTTATTATATATTGAGATAATAAAAATAAAGATGAAATTATAAAAAATTCTAATATCGAACGTGTACATTTATTTGATTATAAGATTAGTACAAAAATATTACTCAATTAATTGAATAATATATGACTTGTTTGTCTAAAATTATCTTTAAAAGATCTATAAGTAATATGACTTATATAATTATATTATGACTTATATAATTATGTTATTACTAAAATAAATATGAGAAAATAAGAAATAAATTAATTGTAATTATTATAAAAATAAATTCAACGACCAATGCTTAACTTAATTATCATAATAATTATTAGGCAATTGTTATTAGTCAATTACACTAATATATGTGTAATTATACTTTTATACTTTAAGTATATTCATTTTCCCCATATTGCATTTAGTTTTATCTTCCTCCTCCATATTTGAATGAATTAATTTTGATTATTATAAAAATCTAACAACCCATGTTCAATTAATTTTTTTAAAGTTTAAATAACTTAGAGTTTTCAAAAGGAAAGTATAATTAACTATTAAAGTTTTTAAATAATTTTCAGTCAATTAGTAATATCCTTTTCTTTTCCCGATAAATGATTTTACTTTTATTAATAGTGTTGATACGTGAGCATACATATTATCAATTTATAGATATTAGTTAATTTCTATTTTACATTTTCTTAACAAATAACCTTATTAATTATTTGACCAATAAAATATTTCATTAATTGACTACAAAAGTTTAGGCGGGGAATGAAATAGGAGGATTTTACTTTTATATATAGTATAGAATATAGATTACGATCTTTTTATATTTTAAATCAATTAGTAATATCATTTTTCTCGGAATAATGGTCAAATAAACCACTGAACTACACACAAAACTGCAATTAGGCCATTGAACTCAAAAAGAATGCAATTGGATTCCTGAACTATATAAACTCATGCAATTAAGTACAAATTGACATGTTTTCAAAACAAAAAAAAGTCCAAATTGACCTGTTTACCTACAATTGTGATGACATGGTGGTTACTAATTTTAAAATAAACTTTTTAAATAATTTTAATTAAAATAATTAAATAATAATAATAATAGTAAACTTCAAAAAAAAAAAAAAGACAGACGTCTCCGACAGTTCTTCTATTTTTTTAATTTTTTTTAATTATTAGTGCCGATTGTTATGTGTAAATTAATATCAGGCAACCTTATCTAGGAAAAATGAAAAGAATTACGTAGTAATATTTACCTAATTTTCGTTCCATTTTTAATTGATGATGTAGAATATTATTATTGAAATATTTACGTTTCATTTTTAATTTCCGTTCCTTTTTTAATTTATCTTTAATATTGTTTATAATATGCCTTTATTATTTATGATGTAGAATGTTTTCCTTTTTTAATTAAATTGCAATGATATGACCATTTCCTTTTTCATTTTAGTTAATTATGGATATTTTTTTATTTACAGTCAATTATTAATATTCATTTCCTTTTATATATTCAATCAATTAGTAACATCAGATTCATTTTTAGTCGATTTTTTTTTCAGTTAATTAGTCAATTAGAATAATAGATCCACTGGTATTTTTACCTAATTTCTGTTCTATTTTTAATTAATGATGTAGAATATTATTATTGAAATATTTTCATTCTATTTTTAATTTACCTTTACTATTGTTTAAAATTTAAAATATGCCTTTACTATTCTTATGTTTTTATATATAGTATAGATTAATATTATGCTAATTATGACGTCCATGTATTATGAATAAGTATGGTAATTAAGGAGTATATATTATAATTAAAAAATAATGTATATTTTAATTTCGTTTAATTATGGACGTAATATGTGTATGTTTAATTTACTTTAATTTTATCCGTAATATATATGTGTATGTTTAATTTTCTTTAATTATGTCTGTAATATGTGTACCATTAATTTCTTTAATTGATTAGATAAAATTACGGCAAGTATAAAAAACCGTTTAATAAAAGTATAATGTTTGAACTAATTTCTCAATGACAATAATTATTAAGATTTTATTCCAAAGTAACTATTAGCATAATTTAATAGGAAAATTTAGTTACAAACTTATATTAAGAGTTATGGATTATTATTATTATTATTAGAAAAATTATATTAAGAATTTTAGATTATTATTACTACGGAGTATTATATTATTATTATTATTATTATTATTATTATTATTATATTAACATAATAGATTTTAAATCGAGGCTACAAAATTTAATATTATTATTTCATTTATTCAAGTATAGTAATCACCATTTTTAACTAATAAGTGTGAATTAGTATTGTGCAATTAATGATAAAGATTAATAATAATTGGAATCAACAATCAATGATACAATGACCCATGTTTAGCTTCCAATGCACCATTTTTTATAAAATGAAGAATTGGAATGGTAAAACGAACAATTGGAATGAATAATTGAGGATTTATTCAAGTATAGTAACCACCATTTTTACCAAATTACATAAGCATCCGTAAATGGGGAAGATCAAGATTGCAAATTCTACAATATATAGATGAGCATCCGTAGATTGCTAGTTATTTTGCACAGTACAACTAAAAAGATGGATAGTTAAATAAGGTATTATCAATCAAAATCTTGTAATACAAAGTTACAATACAATGTTTTTCCATTAGAAATTACCAATCAAAGTAATGTGATTAAAATATATAATTATAGAAAATATTTGATTGTTCACTACAATCACTCTGAAAATTGTAATTTTACATACGTGATACGCCCATGGCAAAATTGGCCTAGCTACTTGAAACCTTATCAGCAAAAATTAAAGCATATTGAGCTGTTAAAATCAAACTAAATCACAGTACTACAAAATACTCTATGGAATGCAGACTACACCATAAGGATCTCCAACATGCAGAATGAATCAACTAAAAATTAAATCATACCGCATACCATAACAATTCTACGCGTGTTAAAGTTCGATCTTCGACTTCGTAGAATTACAGATTATAGATCTCTAACTAATAGTGAGAGCACAGATATTGGTACGTTGTGAGAGAAGAGTCATTTCTCATCATTATATAGTGGAGGATAAACATAATATGGAAGATTTTTCAAAAGGAAAGTATAATTAATTTTAATTTTATGTAATATAGATGATTGACATGTAAAAATTTTACTACAATATTATATAATTTTTTCATTCTAATATAGTTAATTACATGTCAATTATATAAATATATATAGATATATAGATATAGATTATCATATCACTAATCACCAATCACCTAATATTACCATATCACTAATCACCAATCACCAATTAATTATTCTTTTTAAAATAATCACCAATTAATTAATAATATTAGTATATTAATATATATATATTAATATATTAATATTAAGAATAATACCATATACCATATTATCAATTATCAATTATATATCACCAATCACCCATCACCCATTAATATTAACAATATTACATATTATCATATTATCATTATCATATACCATAATAATATTATAGGATGGATAATTAATAAAATAATAAAATAATAAATAAATAAAATAAATGATTTTACCAAAATACCCCTAAGTTTGGGGGGAAAATTTGGGAGGAGGAAATTGTTTTTATATATAGTATATATTAGGGTTAAATCGATCGATGTCTCATTTTACCTATTTTAAGATTTTTTTTTTAAAATATTTTAAGGATTAAAAGTACAATAAGACCTTAATTTTGGATTATAATTGCGTTTTGTCTCCAACTCTAATGTTCATTCTATGGCCTGATCTAACAGGCTTCGTTTATTAGTAGGCTATCGGCTAGTGTTGATAACTTTTTATACGCCCAACATTTTTAAGGCAATTTATATCGTGGACTCTTCCACAGTGCACGTTTATCCTGGTTAATACACAAAATTTAACTTCAAATATACATAATTCATTTACAATGCACAGAATTATATAGATGATGATACATAAATATTAACATAATCAACACATTAACAGAATATTTAAATAACTACATAATAGCATGTGTATTATGTTATGAATTTATGTGTCTTCATTTATATAATTTTGTACATTATAAATTTCAATTCCATAATGTTGTATGTTATTATGTTAAGGTTTTATGCGTCCAACTAT
>NC_044926.1:4034427-4036318 GCF_003576645.1 Ipomoea triloba | reverse complement strand
TTGGAATCAACAATCAATGATACAATGACCCATGTTTAGCTTCCAATGCACCATTTTTTTTATAAAATGAAGAATTGGAATGGTAAAACGAACAATTGGAATGAATAATTGAGGATTTATTCAAGTATAGTAACCACCATTTTTACCAAATTACATAAGCATCCGTAAATGGGGAAGATCAAGATTGCAAATTCTACAATATATAGATGAGCATCCGTAGATTGCTAGTTATTTTGCACAGTACAACTAAAAAGATGGATAGTTAAATAAGGTATTATCAATCAAAATCTTGTAATACAAAGTTACAATACAATGTTTTTCCATTAGAAATTACCAATCAAAGTAATGTGATTAAAATATATAATTATAGAAAATATTATCAAAGTAATGTGATTAAAATATATAATTATAGAAAATATTTTCAAAGTAATGTGATTAAAATATATAATTATAGAAAATATTTGATTGTTCACTACAATTACTCTGAAAATTGTAATTTTACATACGTGATACGCCCATGGCAAAATTGGCCTATCTACTTGAAACCTTATCAGCAAAAATTAAAGCATATTGAGCTGTTAAAATCAAACTAAATCACAGTACTACAAAATACTCTATGGAATGCAGACTACACCATAAGGATCTCCAACATGCAGAATGAATCAACTAAAAATTAAATCATACCGCATACCATAACAATTCTACGCGTGTTAAAGTTCGATCTTCGACTTCGTAGAATTACAGATTATAGATCTCTAACTAATAGTGAGAGCACAGATATTGGTACGTTGTGAGAGAAGAGTCATTTCTCATCATTATATAGTGGAGGATAAACATAATATGGAAGATTTTTCAAAAGGAAAGTATAATTAATTTTAATTTTATGTAATATAGATGATTGACATGTAAAAATTTTACTACAATATTATATAATTTTTTCATTCTAATATAGTTAATTACATGTCAATTATATAAATATATATAGATATATAGATATAGATTATCATATCACTAATCACCAATCACCTAATATTACCATATCACTAATCACCAATCACCAATTAATTATTCTTTTTAAAATAATCACCAATTAATTAATAATATTAGTATATTAATATATATATATTAATATATTAATATTAAGAATAATACCATATACCATATTATCAATTATCAATTATATATCACCAATCACCCATCACCCATTAATATTAACAATATTACATATTATCATATTATCATTATCATATACCATAATAATATTATAGGATGGATAATTAATAAAATAATAAAATAATAAATAAATAAAATAAATGATTTTACCAAAATACCCCTAAGTTTGGGGGGAAAATTTGGGAGGAGGAAATTGTTTTTATATATAGTATATATTAGGGTTAAATCGATCGATGTCTCATTTTACCTATTTTAAGATTTTTTTTTTAAAATATTTTAAGGATTAAAAGTACAATAAGACCTTAATTTTGGATTATAATTGCGTTTTGTCTCCAACTCTAATGTTCATTCTATGGCCTGATCTAACAGGCTTCGTTTATTAGTAGGCTATCGGCTAGTGTTGATAACTTTTTATACGCCCAACATTTTTAAGGCAATTTATATCGTGGACTCTTCCACAGTGCACGTTTATCCTGGTTAATACACAAAATTTAACTTCAAATATACATAATTCATTTACAATGCACAGAATTATATAGATGATGATACATAAATATTAACATAATCAACACATTAACAGAATATTTAAATAACTACATAATAGCATGTGTATTATGTTATGAATTTATGTGTCTTCATTTATATAATTTTGTACATTATAAATTTCAATTCCATAATGTTGTATGTTATTATGTTAAGGTTTTATGCGTCCAACTAT
>NC_044926.1:3971614-4034402 GCF_003576645.1 Ipomoea triloba | reverse complement strand
AGTTACAATACAATGTTTTTCCATTAGAAATTACCAATCAAAGTAATGTGATTAAAATATATAATTATAGAAAACATTTGATTGTTCACTACAATCACTCTGAAAATTGTAATTTTACATACGTGATACGCCCATGGCAAAATTGGCCTAGCTACTTGAAACCTTATCAGCAAAAATTAAAGCATATTGAGCTGTTAAAATCAAACTAAATCACAGTACTACAAAATACTCTATGGAATGCAGACTACACCATAAGGATCTCCAACATGCAGAATGAATCAACTAAAAATTAAATCAACCGCATACCATAACAATTCTACACGTGTTAAAGTTCGATCTTCGACTTCGTAGAATTACAGATTATAGATCTCTAACTAATAGTGAGAGCACAGATATTGGTACGTTGTGAGAGAAGAGTCATTTCTCATCATTATATAGTGGAGGATAAACATAATATGGAAGATTTTTCAAAAGGAAAGTATAATTAATTTTAATTTTATGTAAATATAGATGATTGACATGTAAAAATTTTACTACAATATTATATAATTTTTTCATTCTAATATAGTTAATTACATGTCAATTATATAAATATATATAGATATATAGATATAGATATAGATTATCATATCACTAATCACCAATCACCTAATATTACCATATCACTAATCACCAATCACCAATTAATTATTCTTTTTTAAAATAATCACCAATTAATTAATTAATATTAGTATATATTAATATATTATATATTAATATATTAATATTAAGAATAATACCATATACCATATTATCAATTATCAATTATATATCACCAATCACCCATCACCCATTAATATTAACAATATTACCATATTATCATATTATCATTATCATATATTACCATAATAATATTATAGGATGGATAATTAATAAAATAATAAAATAATAAATAAATAAAATAAATGATTTTACCAAAATACCCCCAAGTCTTGGGGTAAAAATTTGAGAGGAGGAAATTGTTTTTATATATAGTATAGATTAGGGGTTAAATCGACTCGTCCATGTCTCATTTTTACCTATTTTAAGATTTTTTTTTTTTAAAACCCTATTTTAAGGATTAAAAGTACAATAAGACCTTAATTTTGGATTATAATTGCGTTTTGTCTCCAACTCTCCATGTTCATTCTATGGGCCTGATCTAACAGGCTTCGTTTATAGTAGGCCTATCGGGCTAGTGTTGATAACTTTTTATACCGCCCAACATTTTTAAGTGGGCAATTTATATCGTGGACTCTGGTCCACAGTGCACGTTTATCCTGGTCTAATACACAAAATTTAACTTCACAATATACATAATTCATGTTTACAATGCACAGAATTATATAGATGATGATACATAAATACTTAACATAATACACACACATTAACACGATATTTTAAAATAACTACATACATAGCATGTGTATTATGTTATGAATTTATGTGTCTTCATTTATATAATTTTGTACATTATAAATTTCAATTCCATAATGTGTATGTGTATTATGTTAAGTGTTTATGCGTTCCCAACTATAAAATTATGCGCATTATAACATGAATTCTTTACCTTATGAAGTCAAACTCTGTATATTGAACTATTGTTCACAGTGCACTGTGGACTCTAGTCACACTGTGAGCTCTAGTCTACGATGTAATGATTGATTTAAGTGGCATAAAGTGAGATAGATGCACTCTGTATATTGAACTATTGTTCATAGTGCATTGTGGACTCTAGTCACACAGAGCCCACGGTATAACGATTGATTTAAGTGGCATAAAGTAAGATCGATGCACTAGTAGAGGATATATCATAACGTAGTAGTAATAATAATGTATTATTATTATTATTATTATATTAATGTAAAGGATAATTTTATTTTTGAATGTTATTACATTTCTATTCTTTAATTTAACGGAATATAATAAAATAAAATAAAATAAATACACACTTTTATATAATGATTATGATTTTTTCTAATAATACAAAAAAAAATCAACATTCTTTAGCGTACTACACTACCCATTCCAAATTCCGAAACAGGTCGGTATCATAATCTTAATTATTGATTCCTTCGAGACTTAAAGAATTAAACTCACTCGTAAATTCGTAATTGACCCCCATCCCATATGGTTTAACTAATAATTAACATTGAATTTGGGGATTTTAAGGTCTTAGAAGTTGTTAATTGTAGTGCGGATCTTGTGCAAATGCATCGCCACTTCATGTGAACCTGCCTTCTTAGATTGGCGACAGCTGGCGCCATTTTCATCCAAAAGGAAAAATGATAGAAGTTTTTACTAACCGAGGGCTAACATGTAATTTTAAAAGAAATAACAAAAATTTCAAAGGTTAAAAATGTGAAAATTAAATAATATAATGAGGTAAAATGAACAGATTATGATGACTAACTGATTTTAATGTGATAATATCATAGCAGTCAATAATTAAAAGTAAAATTAACTATTTTATATTTTCTCAAGAAACACATGTTCTAATCTCAAAGTTGAACTTCCATTTTTTAGAACAATTAATATGTGTCATGATAGTAGTTATGAGTTTCACTCGTCACTCAAAAATTAAGCAAAAAGTGAAAGTAATTACATGACACATACTTATTCCATTTGGTATAGGAGCCATTTAAAGATAAATATTAAGATCCTAATAAAGTATTACTTCCAATACTTGGCTTGCATTGAGGCAGTGAAATGGATAGAAAAATCGAAAAATAAAAGAGTAGAAAAAATACCATAAAAATAGATCAATAGTCTAGTTCGAATGTAAATAAGCATTAAATTGCTATATTTATTTTCATTTTCTAAAATAAAATAAAAATGAGAGATTAATTATTCAGTTATGATTTCATTCAAGTGCTAAATTAAATATAAATTGAATTTCATTTTAAATTGAGGGTGGAGATATAATAGATTATTAGTGTAATTATGAATAATGATTAATAGGCCACATGCATGATAAAATTAAAGCAATCATATCATCAAAGGTGCAAACCTTGTGCTAACTCCTTTTAGTAAAACAAATTGTTTATACAATAATGTCTTAGGCACAAGTAAATTATATTGATATGAATAAATAATTCCAAATAATTTAAATGTAAGGGATTCAATATAATGATAACTAAGAGAAGATGTGATGAATGTAATAAGTAGATAAAGGTAAGAGTGAGTTAAGGAGTAGCAGTAAGAATATATAAATAGATATAGAAGTTTGCGTATAATGAAAATGACGATTATAAATGTAATTATGTGCATTTTTGTATTTTGAAAGATAAGAGAGAACACAAAAAAGTCTAGCTTATTTTCTGAAAATATATTTTTTTTAAAATACAAGTAAGCATGTTTCTTGTTTACTGTTCTTAAATTCTTTTAAAAAAATTTAATTCTATAATTAGTAAAAGACTAAAAGGGTTATAAGAATTTCTTAAGTTATTAAAAGCGTTTTCAAATATTTTCACACAAAAGACAGGATATTCATCAAGAAAAACAAAGAAAGGAATTGTAGTAGTCTAGTAGCGGTTAAAAAAACAGTCCATATATATATTAAAGGTAAGAAAAGTTGAAAAATCCATTCTTTAATAAATAAATAAAGAAAAAAATTGCACTTTTCGTACCTAAGTTATAGAATAATTGTAAAATTCGTCCCTGAATGTTGGTCAAATTTACTTTTACTCTATAATTTTTCAAAAGAAACAACTTCATAAATTACTCAAACATATCACTTACCCTATAACTTAGGGACAAAAAATTATAATTTTCTCATAAATAAATAAATATGACACAATATTGATGTTGACATACAATAGCAATAAAAGAGTTACACACTTACACTTAATGTAGTAGGCTCATTATAGTTATCAGGTATTGGTTCTCCTACATAATGAATGACTAAGTCACCGTAATTTACCACTATTTTGTGAGCAAAGTATGAAAAAAGTAAGGGATATGGGTCAAATAGACCATCAAACTATACCCAATTATGCTATTAGGCCATTCAGCTTCAAAAAGCTCCAATTTTGCTCCCAAACTTGTTATTTTGGAGCAAATAAGCTCTCTAACCTATTTGTGACATGTTATTGCAGGTCAATTACAATTTCAGCTAACTCCAACGAACTTCCTGTGAATTTCCGGCAAACAAAAGTCAAACCATCAACGTCACGGTTGCCAGTGGCGTCCGGCTAGAAAAGGCTACCGGAGAAGGTGACCAAGTTGGCCACCTTCTGCACGACTGGCCGAAGAAGGCGACCTGCCGTCTACGCCAGGATGCCACCAACGATCGTGACGTTTATGGTTTGGCTTTTGTTCGTCGGAATTTCGTGGGAGTTGACCGGAATTGTAGTTGACCTGCAATTACAGGTCACAAATAGGTTAGAGATTTTATTTGCTTTAAAATAATAAGTTTGAGGGTTTAATTGAAATTTTTTGAAGTTTAATGATCTACTTTTACAATTGAGTATAATTTAAGGGTCTATTTGACCCTTTATTCCAAAAATTAATAATGAAAGGTGGGAAAGGAAGAGTAGAAACTAGGGTGAGTCTTATCCATCTTCCTGTACTATGTGCTGAAGAATTGAAGTGTTAGGTGGTGATAATGCATGGGGGGTACTTTTTCTTGGACACACAAAAGTGTTGACCACTGGTGTTGCCATTTTCATGCCTGTACTACTGTACGTTGTCCGACCCTGTTGGCCTTAGCTTAGTTTTGTGGTCTTAATTGCTTGTTTTTCATATAAATTTGCACCCAAAATTAATGCCATGTGGTGACCTCTCAGCTCTGCTCTTCACATGGCTTCCCAGTTTTCCATGTCTTCTACTGTATAGAGAGAACTATAATCAGTTTCTCAAGAAGAACAGTACAATTAGGTTGGGAAATGTGAGTGATGAGTAGTGGATTCTGTCAATTTGTTGCCTATTTCTGGAAATCCCCCATGAATCTCATCAAGCCATTTTTCCCCTCCCAGTTTCCTTCATAGATCATAACAGAGATCCACCAAAAAAAAAAAAAAACAGAGATCAGAATATCAGACCAAATGGCTTCTTCTTCTTCTTCTTTTTCTGGGATTCTCCAAAGAAACATACAATCTTGGATTGCTGTTCTTGTCCCATCTGCAGTTTCCTTGTTTTTTGCTATGGTTTCTTCAGGCCATAGTGTTGTGTCCATTTCCATCACATCTCTGGCTCTGCTCATCTCCACTGCAATCATGGCACTCAAACCCCCAAAACCCCAAGCAGAAATTAAAATCTGCAGCTCAGAAATCAAGAAAGTTGCAGAAGGAGAAGAAGAAGAGGAGCAGAAGGGGTACTCTAATGACCCATCATCTTCGAGTGAAGATTATTCAGACATTGACAGCACAGCACAGGGCTCAGATGATGGATCCATCTCTGATGATGATGATGATGAGGAAAGCCTGTTTGAGATATGCCTTCTCCCCTACAGTGGAAACTTTGTTGGGCATGAAAAGGAAAGCTCCAAGGATTGTTTGATGGAATTCTTGACAGACATGAATGAGGAAGATAACATGATTGAGATCGACATATCCATGGGATCCATCAAGTGCTCAGGATTTTAGATTGAGGAATCATAATTCATATATATATTATCCTGTTTTTGTTTTTTTTTTTTGGATTGATGTTTTTTTTCACTGTTCAAGTTTTTTTTTTTTATCCTAGTGGATTTCTGCCACTCTAGAAATTGGACAGTACTTTTCAGTTTTACCATTGGTGAGCTAACTGATTTAGCTACAGTGATGTATGTGCCAGCATGTATGGTAAATACTAAATAGTTAGTTGGATTTGGCATTTTTTTTTTTGGGTAAAAACTTCTTTTTTTTTTGTTGAGAATAACCATAACTTCATTAATTCTAATTAAAGTACAAGTCGTTGACAATAAAACGAGGGATCGAGTTCCACTTATGATGCTCAGATATAGAACAAGTTTCTCTAGCAAGACTGAGCAACTTGTGGTTTAAGCTTTGAACAATCTGGAGAGTGTATAATTCAACTTGGATGTGGCTGGCACCTTTAATCACAGGTGCACTTGAAACTTTGTGTGGTATTAAATTCATGCGAACTACCCACAGGAATGGGTACTTCATTAAATGAAACTTGTGTAGTTTTGGAGAAACTATATCCTTATTATTATGCTCAATATTCTTTTTTATGTGTGCAAACTTGTTATTTATTAATTTGGGCCGAGCAGTCTTATATCCAATTAATTTGCAATTATTCATTTTCACTCCCCATTTATACAATTTTCTCTCATCTTTCAAAAGTGATCTCACTTTCACACCAACAAAAAAAATTATTTTCTTCTAATAATAACTATCATAAATATTATTATTATTTAACAAGGAAAAAAAAAAAAAAGTACTACGCAGGCCCACAATTGCCATTTGCAATATAATTCTGACTCAAGAATTGCTGGTGCATTAAAAATAAAAGAAAAAGAAATTACACATGGGATAGATTGAAAGTGGCTCAATTGCATGGGTGAAGATGGCCACTACCTCAATTGAAACTTACACAATACTGCTCATAAGTCACAAACACAGATTGTTTCAAAAAAAAAAAAAAAGTCACAAACACAGAACAAAGTAGTTTCAGGACATGATTAATTCAAAGTCAAAGTCTTAGCTTAATGCGTGTGACTCATCCATTCAGGATTACAATACAAATAAGCGTTCTTAGCAGAAAAGCCTGTGGTGGTAGGAATAGCAGAAAATCCGGTGTATTCATTGTCCCTCTTGGCTAAGCATATTTGGGCAATGTTCTTAAACATCTCACGTTTCTGCACGAACGGTTGCGCCGCATATTCGTCTATGCTCATCCACTGTAACAAAACACACAATCCAAATTAATTAATGTTCCCAAATTTATTGATTTTTGCCATCATGGAATTCTTGTCTTTTAGAATATTAAAATGTGGCACACATAGCAAGCTTAATTGGTTTTTGGATAGTAGATTGTAGACAATTCAATGACACATGATGGAGTCTTGCTAGCTTGTGTAGAAGTTTTATTCAATGTGGTAGACTTCTTGTGGGTACTAGAGACTGGTCTTCCATCTAATGAATCGATGAGTCACCATGTGTTACCCCTCTACTATCCTATTGGGCATGTGTGTTGAGGCCCGATGGCCGAGGGGCAAGGAATTTTGCCTTTTGGGACACTTTTTTTTAAAATTTTTTTTTTTCAATGATGAGGGTGTGTATGAGGTAATTTTAACTCTTGTGTAATAGTTTGCAAATCAGACATTGAGAGATAAACCATACTAGAACAACTATGTGTGACGTGATCAACCAAAAAAGTATTAACAATAATTGAACTCGTGACTTAATATGATAATAATCACGCTCTACGCACCTGTGCTTTCTCAATCTCAGAGTCTTGCTTATTGATGGTCAAAGAGAGTTGCCTCAGCATGCAAACAAAGAACAAATCTGATTTCCCAAAGAATGAGTTGTGACTTTGCCTGCAATTAACAATATTATATTTAACGTAATTGTAAATAACAGAACATATATTACCTTATAAAGAATCATAAGTATTTTTTTTTTAAAAAATTAATGAAATCGTAAGATATATATTACATGCTCAAAATAGTTACAATCTATGGGAGCATAAGAATATACTGTCACAATAAATGATGTACTATGAATATTTATAAAATTGACAAATATGCACTCACCTAAATGCCAATATTTCTACAAATTCTGTATCAATCTGGATTCAAAATAAGAAAAAAAAAAGTTAATTAATTAGCTAGGAATAATTTTTAAAGTTTTCCCAAAATTAAATAAATATATATAAGTTAGTGTCAACCAATAAATGTAATGAATTAATTACTAACCCCAGTCTCTTCTCGTACTTCTCTTACAGCTGCATCACATATATCCTCACCCTACCATCGAATAAAACCAATTATGAAAAGAAACAATATAATTATACGAATTATACCAGATCAGACTTACTTCTCCATGCATGAACAATGAATGTTTTTCCAACAAATTTGTCGAAGAGGACAGACAGCCTAACATGCATGCATGCATGGAAAACGTTAAAAGTGACGAGGTTCTTACCTGTTCAGCTACGCCCGTAGGAAGTTTCCAGACTCCTTTGCCTTTGAACTTTCCGTTGTTTTCTTGAACCACCAGCAACTGCATATAGCAAGTAGTACATGCCAAATTTAGGTTATATTACGTGTTTATGGACGGCAAATCGACATACCCATCATTAAATGCGTGTAAGTTAGTTCTGCGTTTAGTCCATAAATATTGTTTTTATTACAATTAGGGTACATATTTGATAGGGGATAACGGTTGCGCAATACATAAATGTGCAATCCAATTATAAGCTTAGACTTTTAGTTGAGATTGAGCACATGCTTCAATTTGGTATCAGAACCAACTACATGCCATAGGTCATGGGTTTGAATCTCAGTTTCACTCGATATAAAAAAAATAAATGTGCAATCCAACTATCAGCTTAGACTTTTAGTTGAGATAGAGCACATGCTTCAATTATAACCTCAACCAAGTAGGCGGAATTGAATAATTGATTTTATGACTATAAGCTTTTAAGTTGTCTCGATTCTATATTGATATCATAGGGGAATGTAGTTAGTTATATACTTGGCCAGTTTGGTTGATGACGAAAGCTCCAATTCCGACTCGATGAGAAGCATTGGAAGGAATAGTGTGGGGAGTGTTTGGAATCCAGTAAACCAACATCAGGTACGTTGCCTCTGCATGGTGGAACCAAAACCCTTCCTGCATGCATGCATGTACGTACAAAATTTAATGCATGCTACAAAACTATAACCAGAAAGTAATTCACATATTTACTTACGTACCTTAACTGCAGCATCAACGAAACAGGCTAGTTGTATTGATAGTTTCATCCAAACCCCTTTCTTCCCCTGCAAAAAAAAAAAACCAAACAACTTTTGCTCTTAAAATTTTGCTATAGCCAAAAGCTTTGTGGTCAAGCGGCATAGCTGTGGCCCTCGTAAATGAGAGGTTACAAGTTTGATCCCCAGTGGGGTGTTGGATCGAAAAGGTCATTCCTGATCATAAATCTTAAATTTTAGATCACTTTTAGGTAATAACTGTAAAATTATATTTTTCCCAATAATATACACATGCATGCATGCAACGTATGGACAAGTACGTACCTGGTGCCTCCACTGGGAGAGTGAAGCTCTGAGCACAGTGACAAAGTCGTCGGAATCCACGGACCACTCGCTCAGCTCCACCGTCACGCCGCCGTATGTATCTTCCGCCGCCTCAAATACCCGTGGAGCATTGCCGCTCTCTTGCTGCTTTCCCGCCATTTTTTTTCTGTATTTATATGTGTATCTATACATCCACGATCAACTTCACTCAATAAGCAATGCAATACCACAACTTATATTCACTGATAACTATATATATATACACACATACACATAACGTATATATATAATGATGTTTCCTACGAATAAACTAAGCATGTTCCTTCTGTTGTTCTGTTGGATGGGTAAGATATCACCGGCCGTACGATTTAATGCATCACACGTTTAGGGTTTAGCGTAGAAGTTAACGTTGTCGTGGCGTTACCGTTTGGGTATTTCAGCGACCCATAACCAATCAAATGAGGCTTACTTGCTAGGAAACTGCGAGTGTAAAAATTGGTAAGTAGGGCCAGACTACGGTCAACGCGGTCACACTTAACGGACGCCGTTATTTTAACTGCTTAACGTGTTATACGCGGCCGTTTCAAAGCGATGAAAGTTCCCTCCGATTTGCCTCTTTTAGCATTTAATTAATCACGACGGCAAATTATACTGTGCACCACGGTGCATATAACAATGTGCACCACAGAATGTTTGCCCAGAATGTGCACCACGGTGTCAATATTCTGTGTATTCTGTGTATTTTATGTCAATATTCTGTGTATTCTGCTTTTAATAGTATATATACATAGACCCTATTTGGTAATATAGTCAGCTTATTAGTCAATTTTTGCTTATTTGACTGTTTGACTTGGTTAAACAATCATTGTGAGTGTTTGATTAATTATATTTTTGTAACAAATTATTTATCTAAAATGCTAAAATTCAAAAAACTGTTCAAAGCACCTTTTTCGATTAACCTTTTGAGAAAGTCATTTTGCATGTAATCAGCTAACAGCTAATTTACCAAACAGTTTTATACAATAAGCAAATGTTATCAACTAGTCATACCCATTAACACAATCAGTTAACATCTATTTGCCAAATACCCATAGATTTTTTGTACATATATAAATTTATAGACTAATATTAAAATAAATATTATAAAATTTGAACGATAAATAAATTGAATTAAATCTTATTAATTGAAACAAACACATAAAATAAGATAAAGACTAGATAGTCTTAAAATAATCGTGGGTCATGAGCGTGTGCAAACTGACTTAACTGAGTAGTGACATAGACTTAGAGTTTTTAGGAGTTCAATTTTCCTTCATTATTCTGTGGTTTATATGACCTCACATAGTTTCAATCAAATAATAAATAACCAAATTAGATAATGCCACATTAAGATGAAAATTTTTAAAAGGGGCGTGTAACATTACTCTATTAGCATCAATGTTACATTGTAATGCTGCTTTAATTTGCAAATGCTACCATCCACTGCATATTGAATATTTCTATTACTATCTTTTGATGACAAGAAAATTCATAGCCATTATATTTAAGTGTTCACTAACGGTAAATCTCACTTTTACTTAATAGTCATTACTATTGCTTCTACAAAATGAAGTTTTTTCAAGTTGAAATTATCAAACCCTACTTATAGTTAAATAAATCATAGGAGAGACGACTCAATAAATTGTCTTTGATTGCAACCCAAATGAAATTGGGGAGGAAATTGACATTGAAAGCTTGGTAGATAATTTTAATTTGCATCTCAAATACGTAAGGAAAATGTTGCTTTTTAAGTGAAATTTTGAATTATACATTTTTTTTGTTAAATATTTTATATTATGACAAAAGCTTTTTAATAAATATTATGTTCTTATTAGTATTATTTGGATGATGACAGAAACTTGTAGTTGCTGTCCAAAAGTGTGTCTAGGATAAACCACATTCTTATGTAATAGCCTACAAACCACACGTCCGATCATCTTTTTGGAGTTCTTTATTTTATATTTGTAATTATATGAAAGTGTGTCAAAATTAAATTAATTATTATACAATATTTCTATTTCTTAAAAATCAACCCTAAATAAAACGCATACGGCACGTTAAGTAAAAGTTTGTCTAGCATGTTATTATGTTTTTCCTTGCAAATATGTGTTTTCCTCAAATATATATATAGCACCAAGAATTCTTCTGTTAGCTAAAAGCAATGACTTTGGCTATATATGTCATGATATCACGTGAAACAAGTTATTTCGTATAACTAATAATATTTTTTTTTTATATGTCATGACAACACAAGCAAGTTACCTCCTATAATTAGCAATATTTTTTTTAGATAAAAAATACCTAGTCGACACTCTATTTTTTTCTTAATGACATTAGAGCATCCATAATTATTGTGAATTTTGGTGGGTTTTTATTGGAACAAAAGCCTTGGTGTTAGATCTTTAGTTGATGGGAGAATTAATTTTTTTTCCTACAAATTCAATTTTCAGTGGAACTCACGGTTGAAGAAAATAAAATTAATATACAGATTTTTTGCACGTTTGGTGCACATAATGCACCCAACAAACGCGTGGACTAGTAACCAGATCAGAGCCTTCTTTTTTTCTTTTGTCCAAAATTTATTTTTTTTCTCTTTTATTTACTTCTCTCTCTCCCCCCTCCCCTCCCCCCCTCTTACTTGGATCTGAAAAAACCAACAAACAAAAATACATACTAATAAAGTTGCTCTTATTCGGGTCAAATCAAAATCTAATTTGTGCCTTAAATGAGTTGGGCTTGTATGTCTAGATAATAATTAATATTGCCCATCTTTTGGCCATGATGGTTGGACATCCAATGAAACATCTCTGTATAAACAAGGCCTAATTTCAACCAAACACAATAAACTCCTACTAGTAAGCTAAGTATTTATTTTTATTTTTTGTCAAACCACGAGGTGTGTCTTAAGCAAGCCGTTCACATTAGATTGATTTTTCTATACGAGGATGCACAACTACCCATACCAACCAAGCTGGTTAGCTAAATATTCGTATTGCTTCTATTAAAACTTAAACCAATTATATAGCCTAATGATGAACACCAATGGTTAATCCCTAGCACTATAACACCCTTGAGTCAAAAGCTTAATTAGCTTACTAACACGTCTGTTAGTTGTTACAAGACCTAAAATTAATATTTTATTAAAAAATAATATTTCTTTTATGCAAGGCACAAGTCATTATTTAGAGATTGGTATTTTTTTTTAGGTGAACGGGTCGATTTTTTTTAATGGATACACCAAATTACATCGGGTTGAACCCGGGAACAGGGTAGGGGCGTGGCGTATTATCTCCCTCCATTTTATGGAAGAATATCCAACTAAAACTACGACGTTTAATCCAACACTACCCATCCACTGCTACGAAGAATATCCAAATTCCTAAAACTGCTGTGATAGTGAACGGAAAAGCGTTTTCCGGCGCCGGCGTAAGAAGATGGCCGGCAGAGCGAACAACCTCCTCGCCTGCGTCTTCACTCCACCCCCACCCAAGCCCAAATTCGCTGGAACCTCTACCCGCCGAGTCTCATTCCTTCACAATCGGACCTGCTTCTCCATAGCCACCAAAGCCCCAACGATTCCCCGGAAAATTCGCCTCCAAATACGCAGGAGTTCACTCACCACTCCGAGCTCACAGGACCCTGTTCTGGAAGAGGACTCCTCGCCGGAAAGGAGCGAGGTCGAGGATGAAGATGGCGGCGGCGAGAATGGAGGGGACGATGGAGAGGGATGGAGCTGGACGCTGTCGCTTCTCCTTTTCGGATTTTGGGCTGGCCTTATGTACTATGTTCTCATCCTCGCCCCTAATCAGACCCCGGTACTACACCACAATTGCATCCATTTTCTTCTGCTTTCACAAATCCATACACAATTGCATCTATCTATACCTTTTCCCCTTCATAAATGGCTAACTGGTGCAGTTGTGACCATGGTTGCAGTAAGTACTAAACGCTAATCCAGCGTTAGCTCCTGGGAGGACGCTTATGCGGCTAACTAAAAAAAACAATGCACGTGTGTGTGGGTGTGGGTGTGTGTGTGTATATATATATATATATTAGCAAGGTCGAGTCGACCGGATTAACTCGATTAACTCAATCGAAATGGACGAGTTAACTCAGCCGACTAGGCGGGTGCCTAGGAAGGAAATTGCCACCGTCTAAGGGCGTCTAGCGCCTAGGCAGGCGCCTAGACCGATTTTTGCAATGGTTGTTGTGACTTGACTTGAGATTGCTTCCTGTACTGTTCCTTGCTTGATTGATAATTTTACCTGTTTTTTGGTTAGGGTTTGTAACCTTTGTGTGTTTCAGTCAACAGACTTGTATTTCCTGAAGAAGCTGCTTAACTTGAAAGGAGATGATGGTTTCAGAATGAATGATGTTCTTGTGGCTGAATGGTACATAATGGGTTTATGGCCTCTAGTATACAGTATGCTGCTGCTTCCTACCGCTAGAACGTAAGCTTTATGATCATCTTACTTCAGTTTCACAGTTCCTCTTCCTTTTGAGTGACGAGGGAAATCGGGGGCTGCCTTGTGATTTTAACTGACAAAAGATCAAAATGAGGTAAACCAACTTAGGTTGGTCATAGCTGACCAGCTCAAACCAAGAATACCAATCTAAGTTGCCCATAGTTGATCGGCTCAAACCATAAAGGCTAATAATAGGTCATTCCTGCTAAAAGTCAAATATGTAACCTTGTGGTTACCAGTCAATAGTCTAACCAACTTGGTTGTAATCTTTGCATGTGCAACGTTTGTGTTAAAGAACATTCAAGCTTGTCACCCTGCTTACCTTATGAAATATGAATAGCTAATTGTGTTGATATGAGAGTTCTTTCTCTGCAGCCCCAAGTGCAGTGTTCCTGTCTGGCCCTTCCTTGTCCTTTCATGCATTGGTGGTGCATATGCTCTCTTTCCTTTTTTTATTCTCTGGAAGCCCCCGCCTCCACCTGTTGAAGAAACCGAGCTCAGAAGATGGCCTTTGAACTTCCTTGAATCGAAATTAACTGCAGGGGTAATATGGCGTTTAGGCTTAAACTAGACTTTTTATGCACAATCTTTATTGTTTATTCATTTCCTGAAGGCGAATTCAACCTGACTATGATGTTTCAGATTCTGTTGGCTTCGGGGCTAGGATTAATAGTTTATGCAGGTATTTCTACTGGGGACTGGAAGGAATTTTACCAGTACTTCAGACAGAGCAGATTTGTAAGTTCCAACTCTTGAAATCAATCACAAGCTTCTGGATGCTGTGTGCAGTAGTAGACTATCTCACTTTCTGTGCATTCTCTATCAGCCCCATCCCTTTTTGTGTGCAAAATTCTTTCAATTCTTTTTCATCTGTCTGCTCGCAGATCCATGCAATGTCTATTGATTTCGTTCTACTCTCAGCATTCGCCCCATTCTGGGTGTTCAATGACATGACAACTCGGAAGTGGTAAGTTCTGTTCTTGGTTGGAACAACAATGTATTCTGGTCTGTTTGTGAGCAGAACTCATGAAATACGACATGTTTATGATTCAAGGTACAACAAGGGTTCTTGGCTTCTTCCTGTGTCAGCCGTTCCATTCTTGGGTCCTGCATTATACCTTCTCCTACGGCCACCAGTCCCAGCAGTGCAGGCTTCCTCAAGCCCGAGTTCTTTAGAAGAAGAGTAATGAGTCAACCCCCTTTTTGTGATGTTGAATCTGGGTACCCCTCACATCATGTAGCAACACAAAAGAAACGCCACTCGGAGTTTGTTAACATATATACTGCTAGCTTTCAAATGCCGGGATGAAGAACCACAGGGATTCAAATCGAGCTGGTGCATGTTGCAGATGTAAGCTGCAGCCAATGGAGCTCCTTTTGCTGCATATTCAGAAAAAGATTTTAAAAAATGTTACTGTTTTTGGTTAGTACTAAATACACTTGTCAAATTCCAGAGAGGGAATTGTTTTGTTTTAAAATTGTCAAAATGCTCTGCTTTCTGCTTTTTTGTCAATTTCCCAAGTGCCCAAGCAGTTTAATCTGATTTGTGAAATCTGAACTGGTAAATCAAATGCACACTTTAATGATTTAATCCACAGGACAACAACTTCAGAATAGCACTTGCATTAACTGCAACAACAAAAGCAATACATCTTTGCACTTCAAAGAGAAATTTGACATTTATTCAAGCAGTGACAATACAAACTAAATAATGTAAATTCTGCTACAATATGGTATTGAAAATCGGTTTATTCGTATAATTCATGGAGCTCTTAAATTGTACAAAGGCATCTAATCATAACCCTGAAACCCAGAGC
Source organism: Ipomoea triloba (assembly GCF_003576645.1). Taxonomy (NCBI): domain Eukaryota; kingdom Viridiplantae; phylum Streptophyta; class Magnoliopsida; order Solanales; family Convolvulaceae; genus Ipomoea; species Ipomoea triloba. The sequence continues at coordinate 4,018,875 of NC_044926.1, read as the reverse complement.
TTAGCAAGCAGGTTATGTACAATTTAGGAGACCACGCTGGCATTTTGATTAGAGGAAAAAAGATTCTAAGCAATGTTGTATGATAGAATTCACCAAAATGCCCGCTATATGGCACTGTGTCTTTTAAATATGGAAGAATTGCAATTATCTAGCTTGATCCATGTTTAACACATTCTTCAGCCCGTGTGAGTGCATCTGATAAAACATCAACTGACCAGTCCTTCACATCCTCCTGCATATGGCCATTAAATAGAAATAGAAATATTTTTTTAAAATATTGTCAAACCATCTCAAGAAAAAGGAACAAACAAGGAAAAGTTAGAAAATCTTCACCCTGCCTTCTTATGTGGCTCATGATCATTTATTTAAACTTTCCAGGTCATACTTAGCAGCACATGGTATAGCATATTCTAAACTTTTTCACCAATTATGAAATTAGGTTGAGAGAGACCAAGTGTCATAATGAAGCTGGGAGCAACAGCAAAACGGCAATAGAAAATCTGGAAATTTTCTTATCTACTCCTAAAGTTAGAATCTTACTCCAGGAGTCTTTAAAACTATAGATCCCGCTATTACATTAGGGAATCCACCAATTTTTAGTTACTAGTACAAGAAATTTCCTACATGACCAGCTTAAGAGGACATGCGTAACTGGCAAACTGCAAAGGATTCATTTCATTAACAGAGATTCAAACTCATAGGTTTCGTTTCACTAACAGAAACTCTTTATATAGCGCTCACTGAGGATAAAGGATGACACCTTATGTCAATATGAACAGAACCAAAAGAATTGTAATACCAATGACACAATTTTAGATTTCAGACATGCAATCCTTAAAAGATGGAAAAAGAGAGAAGCAAGCATTACCAAGTGAATGGGCTCCCCAGTCCTTATGCGTGCATTGGGACGTGCAAGTTTAGATTCAAATGGAGTCCTTGGCCGTATTTCTTGAATTGCATCCCATTCCTCGCGGGTGAGCATCCTTACTGTCCCTTGACCTTCAGGGGCATTCTTAATTTTCTCCTCAATTGTCTCTTGAGATTTTGAGTCATCATACTACAAAAATGAACAGCATACTAAAACCATTTAATTCCAACTAAAAAATCACATAAATTATTCAGAAATTATACTTTTATTCCTTTAAGAATCTAGGATGGATGGTGTCATGGTTGTTTGTAGAGGGAATTGCTTAAAGCCTTAAAGACTACTCTTCCAGATTAGGATTTTTATAGTTTCATTAAGCCAGACAACTAGGGAAAGTCAGTCATAATAAATAAAGATTAATCAGTGAAATTACAGAAACTGATTTCGAAACATGTCCTTATCTTCTGAGATGCAACTTAATTTAGACATACCGTCATCAAGAGCTTTGCAACAACAGCAGTCCCAACAGCGATGATTATCATCGGCATGGTGGGAGTGTCCAGCCATTCCATTGAGTCCGGCACCTGAATAAACACTTGAGTCTTCCGGGGGCTCTTGCTTTTCCTCTTCCTTTCAATTTCAGCAACCTTTTTCTTCAAGTTCTCGCTGGGACCTTCCCAGGTTTTTGTATGCACTTGCCTCCAAAACCCATGCACCATTCTACGAACCCCAATCATGTTTTCATGAAGAGAAACCAATCCAATTGTACCAACTTCTACTGCAGATTGAAAATGAAAAGGTTTAGGATGAGAATATCGCGCTTGAGAATTTCGAGAACACCTTAACTGCAGCGCGAAGATAGCAATCACTTTCAGAAATTTCGAGAAATAACGAATTACAAGTAGGAAATGGAGATGCTCGTGCTCGGCGTATAGACTGTGTTCAAAGAGCGCTTGCAAGGGTTACCTACTTACCTGCAGGGACGGATCCAAAATTTCATTTGAGTGGGGGAAAAGTGAAGGTAAAATGAATTCAAAAATGTTCAAATACAAAATATCAAATACGAATAATATTTTTCAAATACAAAATACATTATAAATTGCAATACAAGGTTTATCATGAACTACGGGACAACTAATCATATCATTCATTTATTTATATATATCGTAAATTAATCAATGATACAAAATGAACCCAACTAATCTGTAATTACTAGACAGTCTCCATTTTTAATTAGCATAGAAATAAACATAAGCAAAGCATAATTTCTGGAAATAAAAAAGAAGCACTTCATATCAAGTGTGTATACAATATATAGCCAATTTTCCAGGAGAGGTAGGTGTAAACTGAATCCAAATTCCCTAATACTCAAGCTGTCTTTTTCATTCCTATTCAAGTGAAAAGATTTTGGCATCATTCTTGAATATTCTTTAAGAACTTTGATGTGGAAACGGTAAACAGAAAAGAAATAGCCACAGATAAGTATTAACAGAGAAAATTGGGAGCAAATGGAAATGGCGTTGGCACTTTTCAGATAGATATGCTATGAGTTCTTTAAACACTAACACTTGAATAGACAGGGTTCTTCTATTGCAAGGGTATAAAAATTGTCTAAACATAAACTACGTACATCAAGTGTGTGTGTGTGTGTATAAATTAGGGCACAAATGCACAATTGCACAAAGTCATGAATGATCAATTTTATTTACGGATAACAAATTAACAATAGCATTATAATATTATTTTGTTGCACGTATCCGATTCACTTGTTGGAGAAGTGCAAAACTCAATAGAACATTTGAACAAATTAAGATAAGGGGGTGCGAAACTGGTGAGAACAACGAACCTCAGGGTTAAAGACGGAGCCGGCGAAGGAAGATGGTTGAAGGCGAAGCCGGCGACTGGCGAAGTGGAGAGGCAGAGGACAGAGCGGTGGTTCGCGACAGAGAGCAATAGAGCGGTGAAAGCTGGGCTCAAAGCCTAAAACTTTGGAATTAAAATTAAAACGACGTCGTTTTAGCTGAATTATTTGTTAGAAAGGCCCGACCAATTGGTCAGGCGGAGGGGCAGAATTTGGAAAAGCAAAAATGCGGTGAACGTGGATCGAACACGTGACCTTCAGATCTTCAGTCTGACGCTCTCCCAACTGAGCTATCCCCGCAATTTTGTTTACGAACCGTTACTTACTTATACTTTCTTTTTGTCTCCAGAACTAAAAAATCAGTACCCTCACTTAAATTTTGATTCATATCTCAAACATTTAAATTGTGTATGCAAAATTGCACAATTTAGTATTACGAAGTTAGATCAACTCTAATTTAGATTCTTATGAAGTTATGTTTATAAAATTTAGAATATAATTTGACTAAGTCTTATTATTGTTTTTTAATCAATATATATATATATATATATATATATATATATATATATATATATATATATATATATACACAGCTAGGAAAACAAATTGTATTGAGTGGTCAATTGATCATTTGAATGGTGGAAGAATCGTTTGTGAAATTGTTTATCAAGTTTATAGCTATGTGCTTCATTGTAAATATTGTGATCCCTATACAACATATCAAAGTTCACATAGGAGGACAAGTTAAATTAAAATTCATCAGTAAATCTCAAAATACATGACATAATTTATCCATCAACCTCATCTTGAACCTTTAGTTTGGAGTTTAAGAACTAAGAATCTCATAATTAAGCTAACAAGCCTTCGCCCCATTCAATCCTTGATGTGCAAATTATATACTGAACCAGGATTTACTTTGTGTTTCTTGAACTCAGATTTAAATTATATAGATACAATGCACTAGGATTCTCTACATATACATACAATAAACATACAATTACTATGTACTTTCAATCGTATTTATACTCTACAATAAACATGGTAAACCCTATAAAAATTCCATTATGAAACCTAATTTAGTGTATAACGCCCCTAAAGATTCCATAATCAAGCCTAATGTAGGGTATAATGACCCTATAGTTAACCCTAAAGCCTAATTTAGGGTATAATGACCCTATAGTGAACCCTAATTCACGATATAATGATCTCAAATGAATCTTAAATCACGATATAATGATCTCAAATGAATCCTAATTCACAACATAATGATAATTCACAATATAATGATCTCTGAATCCTAATTCACAATATAATGATCCTTTAGTGGGATTTCTACCATGGGATTGAGAGAACAAAATACTAAAATTGGACTTTACAAAAATTCATTATAAAGGACTGAAAGATCACCTTTTTCACACGAAAGATCACCACTAATACAAGAATTGTTTGAAAGATACATTATGATTGCATGCTGAATAGAAAACAAAGCAAGCCCCAAAGAAGCTGATACTTATGAACTGGTATACAGTACTACTGTAAAGTTCACGTGGAGTAATTATATATTATGGAAGAATTACAAATAAAAATCACTACTAGCTAAGACTACCATTTGCAGGAAGAAAAATGACAGCAAAACAAGAGATTCCAGTCAAAACCGTACTTCAATTCGCTGTTTTTCAGATGTACAAATAATCAAATTCTCTACTTCTACTTCTTTTGTAGTAAACACATTCCAGTCGTAATTTATGGTGAGCCCCTAATTCACGATATAATGATTCCATAATGAACCCTAATTTAGGGCATAAACCGTATAATGATCCTATAATAAACTTTAATGAATCTTAATTCACAATATAATGATCTCAATGAATCTTAATTCACAATATAATGATCCTTAAATGACACAGACCACTTCTACCTTCTGAAGTTGTGGCCATGGGATTGGTAGAACAAAATACTAAAATTGGCCTTTACCAACATTCATTATAAATGACTGAAAGATCACCTTCTTCACACGAAAGATCAGCACTAATACAAGAATTGTTGAAAGATACATTACAATAAGATCCCCTTTTTGGCACTAATACAAGAATATTACATGCTGAATAGAAAACAAAGCAAGCCCCAGAGTAGTTGATACTTGATACTCTTATGAACTGGCATATAGTACTGTAAAGTTTACATGGACTACATACATTCATGGCAGAATTACAAATAAAAAACACTACTAGCTAAGACTATCATTTACAGGAGAAAAGATGACAGCAAAACAACAGATTCCAGTCAAAACATTGTTTTCCTTTTTCCTTTCTCCAATTTTCCATTCTCCACTCACTGTTTTCTGTTTTTCAGATGTACAAGTAATCATATTCTCTACTTTCCTTCTTCGGTAGTAAACACACCAGTGGATTCCAGTCATAAAAAAGGCAGACCGGATTCTTGTGTGTAGTAGCATCACTAACCTCTTCTGCCAGTCTACCTGCTCAATGCTTGTGTTACTGAAGCAGCTGCATAACATTGCCAATACATGCATACTTACCGTGAAATCTGGAATGGAGGGAAAAACAATTTACAAACTAATGCTAATAGGGAAGCGGTTCTGTGTGCATATAGATGAAGGTACAAGGGAAGCGGCTTTCAAATATAATGAACTCAGCATCAAGACCTAAGTTTCAACTTTCAGTTGCAAACTAGGCTGGGTAAGAAAACCTCAATCTATCAGTTTAAAGTCTAACAACTACTCCGTATTATTCTATTCTTGAGTGGTCAATGCATACAAGTGAAGCAATGAGAACCCCAGATTTTTCTTTAGCAGCACAACAAGAGCCATCTCTTATGAACCATAACACAGTTGACAACCCACGGTTCCCCATTTCTCTAATCACCAACAACCATACCAAACTTCTGTTTCAAATCCACCGCATCACACAACTCCAGCCATCCCCCTGTCACTGTTCTACAACATTTTTAGTCTACTACATTAAAAAGTAAATAAATAAATTACAATCACTACTAGTTTATAGCTATCTTCTCAAATCCCTTTGCAAAACTGGACTACTTTACTACATTATCAGTTAGATATAAAAGAAGTGCAACTATAGCTTTGCAGCATAGCTTATTAACTAGTTTTTTTAATTATTATATTTATATAAACTATGATAAAGTAGACAAGCTAATAACTGGAAAACCTAAAATAGCTGCCATCAAGCTAACTACAATACTTCAGAACACATTGTGAACCTAATCACAAGACACAATCCATGTCTTAAGACATATGCACTAGCTCAGTGTCATGGAACCTGTCTGCCATCTTATAGATAGGGTCTATGACCAAAAAATGATAATAATAACTAGGAGTTAATACCATTTTAGTCCTTCGAGTATAGTAGTTTTGCCACTTTTGGTTCCCAACTCTAAAGTCGACCAATCTTAATCCTTCAAATATTTTTTTTTTGGTGCTACTTTTGGTCCTCCCGTGGATTTTCTATCAAATGACTCAAACAACCATTTGATAGAAAATCTCCCAGAGGCCAAACGTAACCAAAAAATCAATACTTGGAAGACCGAAATTGCTCAATTTTAAAGTTGAGGACCAAAAGTGGCAAAGCCACTATACTTTGAGGGCTAAAAATAGAATTAACTCTAATAACTAGTCTTACAAGTAACCTTAAATTACTAGATTAGTAGAGATATATATCATTTCCTTGCATAACAATCATCTAAAATATTAACCTTAAAAATACATTAAACAGCCCAACATTGAGGTCTAACTAATCCAAACTTCATAATTTGAAGAAAGCATCTAAACTACAAACACAAGGCTCAATCAGAATCAAGCAGATATATCTAATATTCTCTTAAACCACAATATTAAAATAAACTAAGGTTGTTCCAATCTTCTAGACAGTGCCTCCTTGCTAGTTGCTACGGCTTTGAATATCTACTCAACTCTGGGCGACAAGAAGCAATAACCAAGAGACCTGACAGCAACACCTATGGGAAAAGTTTAGTATAACATCTATCTGGCATATGGATGGTATCGACCACTGCCACTAGGCCCACTATAGCCTGCCCTATTTCCATACATGCCTCCTGGTCCACCATAACCAGCACCAGGGCCAGAATCATAACCAGCACCTGAGCCAGCTCCACCAAACCCTCCATAACCACCACCACCACGACCATATGGACCTAAACCACTGCCAGCATATCCCCCACCAAGTCCACCAGCATAAGAGCCAAAGCGACTGGAGTAGCCAAGTGAGGGCTCTCCACGGTAACCACCACCAAAATCACCTCCAGCAAAGTCACCATAGCGGCCCCCATATTCACCAGCACCATATCCATATTCACCAAACCTACCACCCCCAAGGCCTCCATAAGACCTATAAGAGGCAGGGCCAAAACCACCACTGTCAAAACTGCTATAGTTATTGCCAAATCCACCATAGTTGTCAGCATAACCACGGCCCCTAGGCTCACTACCATAGGCAGGAGCAGGTGCAGAGTATGAGGGTTTCTTTGGTTCAGCTTTCTTGATCTCAACCTACAACAAAGAAGAGAGTCAACCTAAACATTCAACCTGTACATTAGTGTGAGAGCCAAGCACTTAACAATTAGTGATATAATGAAAACCTGCAACCAACTAGTAGTTCTAGGCTTCAGAGACAAAATTTAAATGCAACATCATTATATCCGGACAGAATATATAGTGGGGAAAGTGAAAAACTAACCTGGGTACCAGACATATCTAGCATGTTTCCATCAGCCAGAATATTATCAACCACTTGTTCATTGTCAAATACAATAAATCCAAACCCACGGGATCGTTTAGTCACATGGTCTCTTATGATCTCATGTTCAACCACCTTCCCATACTTGGAGAAAAAGCTTTTTAACTCATCTAAACCACCCAAAACAAAAAGAACACAATAGATGTATTAGGGAACACATCAAGAGGCATGAAACATGTTGGTTGCTAAATCTTAGAGATCATAAAAGCTGGTGAAACATGCAAAAGTGGACAATCACAGTCCTGCTGTAGCCACACTGTAAGTATCGGGTAGAAAGTAGTAAAAAACAGAATCAGCAAAGAATAAAATGTTACAAAAGGACACGTCTTTACCTTCAGTTACCACAGTAGGAATACCACCAACAAAAATCTTCTTGGTCTTGATATCCTTGGATTCAGCAGATCCTTTGGGAATGGTTCTCTTTATCTCAACCTGTCAAAATGGAGAATTATTATTTCTCAAGGATCATAAACCCCGTATCTTGTGCCACCGCTCTTTAAAGAGAATTAGATGTTCATAGAAAACAAATGATATGGCGGTTATGACAAAGCTTCGTAATGTTTATAGTTCATTAATATATATACTTATAGAAGTATGTTAAGTCATACATATCAATACATAACTAAAACTTTTCTTATTTCTTTTGAGTTACAAAGCATGCAACCTAAATTACTCAGATACTAAATTTGAAAACTTGAATAACTATAAAGGGATTTTGATTGCAATAGGCATAATTAAATGTTCCTAGAATACACAAGATATGGCAGTTATGACACAGCTTCATAATATATATAGTTCATTAATATATACTTATAGAAGTATGTTAAGTCATACATATCAATGCATAACTAAAACTTTTCTTATTTCGTTTGAATTACAAAGCATGCAACCTAAATTACTCAGATACTAAATTTGAAAACTTGAATATCTATAAAGGGCTATGACTCAAATGCATTTTCCAAACTAGTTTTCCCTATTTTTGTCAAGGATTTGAAATCTATCCATTGTGCCCAATCCATTTCAATTATGCTTATTTAAGTCAAAAACCCTAACTATAAATGCTTAGAAGCTAAGTATTAGATTTATTGATCAAGGCTTGCATACTGTGCCCATAGACCTATCCAACTTGTGAAAAGCATCCTTTCACTTTACAAGGACAAAAGGGAAAATCTTATGAGCTCATTGAAAGAATGGCACTATTGCCAACTTCATTATTATGGACAAAACTTCAACAGCCAGCAGATAAAAATGCATTTGATTGGTGGTAAATAAATTTGATCAGCTCTCACCTGTTTGCCATTGATGATATGGGTTTCAGCAATAACAGTGTCAACAACAGCTGGATCAGCATACGTGATGAACCCAAACCCCCTGGGTCGTCCAGTTTGACGGTCCTTCATGATAACAGAGTCTGTGATATCTCCATACTTCCCAAAGTACTTCACAAATTGATCTTCAACCAAATTAAATTCCCCAAACAAATAATAGAAGTAAGTCAAATTACCATCACAGAAAAAAATAAATAAATAAAACAACACAGAACACCAATGAAACAATCGTAGAAGGCATTTCAAAGCAAACCTAGAGTTGTATCCTTAGCTAAACCACCAATGAAGATTTTTCTGTATCATAGAAAAACAAAACCCTAATTAGCACAGCTCAACACACACACACACATCAATTCATCCATCCATCCATCAATCAAAAGTCTTAGATAAACAACTAGGGACTCACCCGGGGCTGGCGCCATCGCCGAAGTTGAATCTCCTGGATCCCATGTGGTCGGGGTTGAGGATTTTGAGAGATCTCAGAGGATGATCGATGCCAGGGGTTAGGGTTTGTGCTGCTCGACTGGCGGACAATCGGAGCGGGTGCTTCTAGCTTTTATATATGAACGCTGCACGGGAAATCTGGATATGTGTCAAAAAAGTTGTCCTGAAAAAGGCGAAACGGAAAAAATATTGTGTATTCCGTAATAAAACCCGAAAAGGAAAAGAAATGAAGTTTATGCCTTTACAGATAGGAGAACCAAATTATTACGTGGACTCGGGTCCACTTTGTATATTAAAAGTTGAATTCACGTCTAAAATCGTCTAGATACATAATTTATATATTAAATGTTTATACGGAGTAATTTATTTTTTAAAAATTTATAAACTTTTTTTAAAAAAATCATAATTAGTATACTATAAACGCACAATGTTAACTGATTACCTTGTTTTGTATTCACATACTCTTTTCAAATATTACCGTCAATTCTAATACTAAAAAACACAATTTAATCTTTTTAAAATTTAGTATAGTTTTGTATTCACAAATTCCCTTCTATAGTTGTTATATATGTTTTGACTTATAAACACAATTTATATTCTGAAAATTTAAAATTTCAATACTAAAAATACGCAATTCAATGATATTTATGACCATAGTCCACCTTGCAAGGTGGGCAAAATGGACCCTAGTCCATGGTATAACAGCTGGATAGAAGCGTAGCCAATGTGACCCTATGTGATATAAATATATAATTATATAAAGTAATTTGATAAAAATCAAATTCATTATTTTTATATATTATATTTATATTCTACCTACTCAATCATGTATTTAGGGCAATAAAATGTGTTAATGATTATTTTGTTTTGTATTCACAGACTCTTTTAAAATACTGCCGTCAATTCCAACACTAAAAAGCACAATTTAATCTTTTTAAAATTTAGTATAGTTTTTATTCACAAATTCTCTTATATATTTATTGTTATATATGTTTTGACTTATAAACACAATTTACATTCTGAAAATTTAAAATTTCAATACTGAAAATACGTAATTCAATGATATTTATGACCAGAGTCCACCTTGCAAGGTGGACAAGGTGGACCTTAGTCCATGATATAAGTGTATAATAGCTGGATAGAAGCGTAGCCAACGTGACCCTATGTGATATAAATATATAATTATATAAAATGATTTGATAAAAATCAAATTCATTATTTTTATATATTATACTTATATTCTACCTACTCAATCATATATTTAGGACAATAAAATGTGTTTTGTTAGTTTTTATAATAGATTTCAATTTTATACGACAATATAACTTAACTAATTTGATCTTTTTTTGTAACAATAAAGCGTGTTTTGTTATTTTTAGTATAAAAACACCAATTTTATACGACAATGATAACCTAATACGGAGTATATAATTTGAGAAAAAGTAATCAGGTGATGTGTAATTTGTTTGTAGGACACTATAATTTGGTGGTGTAAAATTTATGATATATTCACTTTTTTATATGAAAATTATTGTGATGATTAGTTTGAAGTAAAGACCCTGACTTGATGATATAAAATTTGTGATAGATTTGCTTTTTAATTTAACAATTAGTGTGATGACTAGTGATGGATGATATAATGGGCTGACAAGACAGATTAGTCAATCAAAAGAACTTGGATCACATGGACCGGCTTAAGAAGGAATGAGCAACATGAACCTATTTATAGTTTAACAGTTGTTAACACTGAGACTCGAACTCACTCTCATCATCTATGTGAAAATGTAAATCAGGACACCAGGTGCTACTAGACCACAAGGTCTTTGGCAAGTATTATATTTATCAAAGCAAATATTTCAAAACAAGTGACCAAGTGGATGAAGTATAATTATCATATATGAATGTTACAAGCTTGATTATTGTCAATACCTTATATATATGTCAAGCATGCCACCAATGTTCTTCCTCAGCACCCAAGAGAGAGAAGTTTATATTAATTTAAAAGTATGTGATAGTGTAGAAATATACCTTGTAATTTTTACATGGTAAAAAAAAAACAAAGGATTTGAGTTCAAGCTTATTGTGTCTTTGGGTCATTAGTGGATTGACACGATAATTACATATATAATGTTAGGGTTGTTTAACGGTCTACGAATCATGTCGTCCACTTGCTTACGCAGGAGGTCGTTTCTTGGTCAAATTGTAGATGATGGCATTATGCACTGCCCTTTTTTATTACGAATATTTTGAGCTTTGATAACTAATAAATTCCTTTACTAACAAAAAAAAAACATAAAGTTAACGGGTTAGCATATCTAATTGTGTCAATTCATGTCATCTAAATGCAAGACCAATTAGCTTATCATGTTATGTTGTGTCAACGGTTACAATTTTGTGTTCGTGTATAAAATTGCAACATGTTAAACTTAACATGCCCTGTTCGCTTATGACATGAGTTTGTTAATACCCTGCATATACATGACATTAAAACAAATATGCAACACAAATTGCCAAGTCTATGTATAAACAAGCTCGCAATGTTTTACAAAAAATATTTAACTTAAAAAGTTACATATTAACACCCAATACCAAAAAATAATGCAATTGGCATTTTAATCAATTAATTCCAATTATTATTAATGCTGTGGCTAAGATGGAAAATCTTTTACTAGCTTAGTTTATAAAGTCACTTTCTCTATCTCACTTCACACAAATCACAAAAAAGAGAGAAAAAAAATCATATTTGAGATTTTTTATTTTTTATTTTTCAAAAATTTGCATTAATTAAGCACATTCTATTTTGGATGAAACCATCTTATGAGAGACAATTGAAGTTTTATACGGATAATATATTACTTTAGCTGTCCTACTGAAATTGTTTTCTTATCAATTTGCTAAGGGCTATCTAAGTTTTCAGTTTCTTAGGATCATCAGCATGGAGGGTCAAAAATCTTTATATCTGCTTTCTTGCTTTCTCCTTCTGGAAGGTTAGGACTCAAAAAGCAAATCAGTTTTGGGTGTTGAGGGAGTTTAGATATATTTTTGTTAGTTTCTCTTCATCATATGCTTCAGCAGCTTTTTTGTAAGGCATTTTGACAGCAAGGTGTATCAACACTGTTGTAACCTCTAACCAGTAGCTGGTATAAACGAATTTGAGGCATTTGTTTGTTGGGTTGCCTTATCTTGTCTTTTTCTTTTATGGGTTCATTTATTTATTTATTATTTTATCATGATCCAATAGGGGATTAAGAAATGGTCTTAGAAATTGACATATGATATTTTTTTTGTTGGTCTATCAGATAATGCTGAATGAAACTAGGGGATGCTCTTAGGCCATCTCATTAGATGGTTTTTCATTGGGTTTTACAGACATTTATGCCATATGAAAGAGAGAGAGTGAGGTGAAAGAATGATTGGGTCCTCCATGCAAGGACCCAAGTTTTTTCAGAGTTGTGAGTCCCACCAAAAAAACGAGAGAGACAACTGCAATCGCGTGAGGTACACCAAAAGACGCCCAGCCGGGCACGTAAATGTGTATATATATTGTTTTTTATTTTGGACTTTATTTTTTTCCCCACTTTTCCCGCTCTCCTCTCTTCTATTTGGCAACATAAAAACTTGTGCTAAAATCTTGTCTATTGAGGATGGCCTTATAGAGCAAAACACGGTTACATGCATGCACAAGGATCACACACCATTGATGATCTGCAGGTATAATAGGTGAGTAGGTGGAGAATGATTATTGTACAACCTGCGGGTACGATAGGTGAGTGAATGGAGAATGATTATCGTACGACAATGAGAGCATCCGTTTCCACCCTAGAGACCATGGTTTTTTATCCAGTTTAGCCTCTCACGAATAGCCATAGTTTCTACTTTCTGAAGTATGAAAATGCACAGAATTAATTTTTGTATCAAAATGTTATTAGTTTGATTTTTTGCTTTTATCTTAGGGCGACAGGATCTTCCTATAGTTAAATTCCTTTGGAATATGTGATTATCTAAAATCTAAATGTTTATATATTTTATATTCGGCTATGCAGAGGAGAAAAACAAACGGTTAAAGCCACCCTTGCCGGCTCTACTATCCGTAGAAACCTAGTATTTGAAGCTCCTATTTTAAGGATGTCATCCATTTTCTCTTGTTCAGATAAGATCCCTCAGCTCCTTCCCATAACTCTTAGCTCGATCTCCGAGCAATATAATGCTAAGCAAAATCACCGTCATCTTCCGAAAGCCTAAGCCATCTCCGGCGCGCCGGTCCGGCGACGACCAAAACAACAACCCTCAGTCATCGGCCTTAAAGATCATTCACCCCGGCGGCACGACGGAGCACTACTACATGGCGACGCCGGCGGCGAGGATCATCGACGAGTACTACCCGTCGTTCATTCTAGCGAGGCCCGATGTGTTCCGGAAGCCATGGGAATCAGTAGTGAAGCGCGACGAGATCCTCACTCCCGGCCAGAAATTCTTCGTGGTCCCGAGGCAAACCATCAAGAAACTGAGGAGAAGGTCCAGAAGGATAAAGAAAGGCGGGATTAAAGTCGTCCCAAGCAATCATGCATCGGATCAAATGATTTCGTTGGCCGAATCCTCTAGCGGTTCGTTCCTGCAGCGGAGTAGCATAATCAAGGCGGCTAGCGATGAGAAGACGAAGCAGAGGAGTCGCCGCCGTGTGAGATTCTTTGGGGTTGATGGCGTGGAGGGTTCATCGGATTTTGCAACTTCGTCTGAGAGCAATGGCCGCCGCGGCTCCAAATCTCGGCGGGAGCAGAGAAAACGCCGGGCGCGAGCATGGAACCCTTCGCTTACTGTGATCACTGAGAAGTGAGAACTCCCGATTGCATAAAATGAAACCATTTAGTGCTAACAAGATTATGTTTTAACAATTTATATCATGGACCAGGGTGTATTGAGCACCCTAGCTATCCAAAATGACGTCGTTTTGAATCTTTTTAATTAATAGTTTTTTTGGAAATCTCTTTTTTCGTTCGGCACTTATAAGATGAGTTATGTGTATTTTGGCCATGAATTCTGTATATCCATCTCAATTATGTATATTAATCACTTGAGTAGTGTAAGATGAGTTATGGGTAGGTTCTGATGTGTTTGTTTATTTTGTGTTATCATTTTTGTGTTTGGGGCCAATTTTTTTTTTTTTTATATACTCCGTAATAATTATATACATAAATATTTATAAAGTTCTTGTGGTGGGGGCAAGGCCTCCCTCCCCACCCACGTAACTCTCGCCCCTGATTTGAGAAAAGTCTCCGAGTTGGTGAATACATTGTTCGTCATCACAAAGTTTCAAATCGATTTGTTATAGAGGTTTTTTCTTCTTTTTTTTTTCGTGTGTGTGTTTCAATCGAGTCAACTATGAACAATTTAGATTGCTTTACCTTATTATGATCATTTGTATATTAGGCCACATAACGGGCTTTACCTAGAACGCACTTTCAAGTAACCAGATTATGCTTTCTTGTAAGTCAAAGTCAAAAGTCTTTGTGCCATTGGAGGGGTTCCGATGAGGCGATGACCTACCGCCTAATAGTGGGAGAATGCACCATTTCAACAATCCAATTTGTACATTAATTATATTCGATCCCAGTGTGAAATATTGGGTTGAGAACTTTAATGTTGTAGTTAATTTTTTTTTGTTTTTAAACATGTTTGACAATATGCTTCAATTTTATTTAATTGTTTTTTAATTTTTTTATACATCTATGCCAATGAGAGAAGTGAATTCAAACTATGTTTAAAAAAATGATATATTTTCTTCAAAATTATTTCTTTAATAAAAAAAAAACATACAATAATGTCACCATTACATAATAAAAGAAATTTTAGAAGGCTTAAAAATGATAACTTTAACCGTACATCTCACAAAAAATGTTGAATGCGTATCAAATTTAAGAGTCGCGTTGTATAATGATACTTGTACGTCAACACGTGATGAGAACAGAGAAAGAATCGGGAAAAAGTCATAACTCACAAGTCAATAAAGTGCAGGGGAGGACCTAATTCTTCTGTTTACTCTTCTCCTAAAAATTCTGTCAAAGTTTCCTCCAACAATCCCAACCCCTTGTATCAATCATCCTCTGCAAAACTTTGACAATTTTCTACCCTACCAATTCAGGTAAGAAGCATCTTAATGGCTTTGTATGCAATTTTTTCCTCATCATACATTCATCTTCTATTCTATATCATCATCATCATTATCCATAAAGATATGGATTGAATTGGATTTGTCATTTGTTGTTGTTACAAATTGCTGTTGTTTTTTCATGCTTTTCTTCTAATAATCTGAAGCCACCTTCTTGCAATTCAAATTGCATTTTCTTTAAGATGATTTCATTCCCCCTTTAGGATGATTGATATACAAATTTCTGTGTTGATTGGCTGATGTAACATCATTCCCTCATAAAGGAATTGAAGGAATTTTGTTTATCAATGCTGAGCATATAATATATAAACATAAATGTACAATTCAAATGTTAAGTTTTTAGTTTAGAGCTAAACATGTATAATACATAAACAGGACATATCGAGCATATATAACACATAAACATAAATGTGCAATCTAATTATCAACTTAACCTTTTAATTGAGATGGAAAACATGCTATATGCAATTATTTTTATTTTATTTTATTTTATTTATATGAATGTATTTTAATGGATACTGTGGATGGCGTAATGTGCATGTTCCAAGGATGGGCGAGCATCAAACAATGGCGTCCGAACAGCACGACGATAAAAGGAAGTATATTGTGCCGTCACAGTTATACGTGGCGGATACGCCGCCTGTGAAGAGCTACACACCTTCGGCGGCCTCGCTGCCGTCATCGCCGACCGGCCACCGGAAAACCTGCCTCTGCTCGCCGACCACCCACGCCGGCTCCTTCCGGTGCCGCTACCACAGGAACACCAAGCTCACGCGCGGCAGCATGTCCGTCGCCGCCAACCTCTCCGAGCTCGGCAGCACCTCCGTCGCCAACAGGTTCTCCGAGTTCTCTAAGCGCAAATAGGCACGCGCCGCAGCTCCATTCCCGCCGGCCGCCATTGCTTAACATACCATCTTCTTCTTCTTAAGAGAACAATGTCACGTGACTGATAAACAGTGTCTATTTCTGTAATTACATATATGATGCATAGTTAAAACAAAATTTATACATTCCTCCGGGGCTCTCTTGTACAGGTTCTGAGAGGTTAGGATTAGTCTGACCTAAGCTGTAAAATATATGTATGAAAATGAAAATTTATACATAACATCTCACTTGCAAACCTATGAAAATGAAAATTTATACATAACATCTCACTTGCAAACCCTTGAAAATGAAAATTTATACATAACATCTCACTTGCAAACCCTTGTACAGGTTCTGAGAGGTTAGGATTAGTCTGACCTAAGCTGTAAAATATATGTATGAAAATGAAAATTTATACATAACATCTCACTTGCAAACCTATGAAAATGAAAATTTATACATAACATCTCACTTGCAAACCCTTGAAAATGAAAATTTATACATAACATCTCACTTGCAAACCCTTTTTGAGAAGTTCAATGTCACTCAACTGGCTATAATGTATATGGACTAAACCATTAAATCCAATCAATTAACTAGTCTAACTCATGATATTATAATATTATAAAGACAGGGTCTATAATGCATAAGAATCAAACCATAGAATTCAATCAATTAGCTAATCTAACCTTTTTTTTTTTTTGAAACCAAGCTAATCTAACCTTATAAACCTGTATATCTCTTATTAATGTGAGATTCTTAATATTCAGATCACCTGAAAATTTAAGCTTCTGAATTAGCACAGAAAGATCAGAACAGAGCAGAGCATAAACATCATCAGTTGCTAGAGAACTGAATGCCTGAAAATTTTCTGGATTGCACAAGTGTTCTTAGTATATGTACAGCAATGTATATTGGTCACGAGGACCCGTCACTGCTAGAGGACGCAAACATTGCCTGATGAACATAGGTATACAACTACAACGTGGTGTCTTAACAGCCCGAGCATATGGGCATATGCTCGGTCTGTAGACGACTAAGCTGTACAATGAGGGGTTTCGTCTCGGTTCTCACAAACATCTAATGGCTCACATTGGGCAACCATCATCCTCTCCTTGGGGGATCATGTAGTTCCTGCAAAGCGGGCAGGTGACGTTCCAGTACTTGAGCCACTTCTCGAGGCAGGCCGTGTGGAAAACATGCCCGCAAGGCAGCTGGTTTATCTCTGCATCTGGCTTGAACTCTGCCAGGCAAACCGAGCACTCTTGCTCGGGGTTGTTAGAGATGCACATTGCGTCGTACCGGATGGGGGGAGTTCGACTGCGGAACTCCTCTATGTAGGACTCCGAGGGGGTTCCACGGCACTCGAGGGAATCCAAGGGGCCTTCAATGGCGTACTCTTCCCAGGATGCAATCCGGATGCCAATGACGCTAAGGATTGACCGGACAATCTCCTTGACAATCGAGATGGATATGGCTGTATTGATCAGAATCACACATAGAACTCCCGCATCTGCAGGTGTAGAATAAGGCGAGAGACCCATACTAGACTTGAAACCTGCCAACAAACATGACTTTTGAACCTCAGCAAATTCCCCTAATAGAAATGAACTAATGGAAAGACTTGAACAAAAGAACCATAGTGCTATAGTAGTTTAGGGTTTAGGGATACAAACCAAAAAACATCATTGGATGGACATTCACATCCTTCCTACAAGATGAGAGACTAATCTAGTCAAATCTCGGTCGGGCTCATTCCTCCCAAGGAAGGTTGTGATAAGACTAATCTAATCAAATCTCAATAGTCAAGCTCGTTTGGGAGGCATCCCACCCGAGGGGCAATGATGAGAACGATCTAATCAAATCTTAGTCAGACTCATTTGGGAGCAGCCCTCCCAAAGGTGTCATGATGGGACTAATATAGTCAAATCTCATTCGGGAGACAGCCCTCCACGGGGTGGAATGATGAGACTAATCTAGCCAAATCTCGCTTAGGGTCATTTGGGAGGCAGCCCTCTCGAGGACACTGTTACATTCACATGAATTCCAAATCTAAATTTTACTATTAATTCGGTTCTTAATCTAATGTTATGGAAGCAAAAGTGTCCACCAATCCTTCATTACATACAATTAACAAAGGCTGATCAGGTGCAGAGCAATGAAACCTCATCTTGTAATGGAATCAAAACTAGTTAACATGAGACAACCCAAACAAATTGATCAGGTCGTTTACGGGTAACGACAAAGTTCCAAATTTGACCTAACTTCAAATCCATATTCGACCCTTCTTGATATAAGCTATGAACAAACAACCTAGACGGGGTTTACATAATGCACACCGGTTATCCAGCAGACCAAATTCAGAGCACATGAAACAACTAACCACTTAAAACAACATAGGAATCAAAGGTGATTACATCATAGCAAACTATAAGAGACAGCAGTATACACAAAATTTTACCTTCTGCCTCTGAGCAAAGCCAACAGAGCTCAATACACAGGATCTGCAAAAGAAAAAATATCAAATTAAGAAAAAATGGACAATAACACATCAAATTTCCTTGTCAAAATCCAAATCCTGATTACAAGATAAGGGCTAAACTAAACACAGATCCACCAAGTGAACATACTATCATATATGCAATTCTTTTCAATGAAATATATGGGTATCTTGAGAGAAAATTATAAAATCTTTTATTTCAACAAGTTTGGAAAGGGAAAGAGAAGAGAAACCTCTTCTGGGAAACTGGGAAATTTAATTTCTTGAATGAATTGCAGAATTAGACCAAGCAAGAAAGAAAGTTCAGATCACCAAATAGAGGAGTTGCAAGTTGCCACCCCAAAACTGAGATCTATACACAGATCACACCCACTTTCCATGTGAAGCCCATCAATAAAAAGTAAAGCTTTTTGTGAACCAAAAAAAGGATAAAAAGCAAAAGAAAAAGAAAACCACAATAGAAGCAAGTGGGTACTACTTACACAGAGGTGGAGAAGTTTGATCCCTTTGGCAAGAATCTGATGTTCTTATTACTATTCAGAGAAGAAGATGAAGTTGGGGGAGTTACTAGAGATTCATAGGAACCCAAAGGGAAAGAGATTGGTACAGTGGTGTGTTGTATTGATAATGGCTGATGATTGTGAACCTGCCATAACCTCCAAATACCACCCCACCCCCCACTCCCCCATTTATATAATCAGACATTCTTGGCCCAATTACAATTTTTTTTACATTAAGTTTTCAGCTTATCTTAAACTATCTTAAAATTTTAAAAATCTTTTTAGTATCACTAATTTTATTATATTGTACACTTGTAGTATATGTTCATTTATACTAAACTCACTCTCATGACCTCCAATTTAAAAGAGTCACTACATGTCGCTTAAACACAAAATCATTAACAATTTTAAAATCTATTTAAATAACTGTTAAATGAATAAATCTTAAATCACTTTATTAATCTTGAGTTTTTACCTCTTATCCGTATACTCTGCATAAAGAGTCTTCATCATCTTTCATGTTAAGATCTCCTAATAATTCCAAGTTTTTAAAATTCAAACCCTTCTTAATAACTTCAAGTTTTCAGAATTCGAGCCCCTTTAGAGTGGGCCTCACCACAAATTTTGTCACTTTCCCTAGCTGCATGTTCCATGTTGAACCCATCAGTGTGTATTATATATATATATATATATATGTATATATATATATAATTAGATTAGTGTATTTCCATCTGTAAAAAATCAGCAGTTATCTGAGTCCTGGAAATACAGTATCAAAATGGATCCTTGCGTGCACCGTTCAACCTTGTAATTTGTTAGAAACTAAACTATCATACTTACCTGATAAACACTCAATCTGAAACTTTAACTCCCCAGAAAATAGTATTGTGTTCAAATGACATGTAATGACTTTCTCAAATAAAAAGTTATAAGGTCGAGTCTCAGTGATGACAGATTTTTTGTGCTTCAACAAATTGAGAAAGTATAAAATTAAAGAAGTAAATGCACATTAAAGTTTAAACCAATAATAAAAAAGTTGAAGTAATAAACACAAATTAATTTTGTTACCTGATATAAATTGGAAGAAGATAAAACATATATACATACATACATTATTATTATTATAATGATGATCCTGAAAAGAGTACGTGTCCAGTTGTCGGAGCAATGTTCACAGAATGAAATGAGGTGTCTTCCAATGGCCCCTTCGTCACCACCTTCATGGCCAAGTGGCATGCAACTGGGCGTGACGTGCCCAGAAATTATACCGCCATATATATCTATATATGACAACATGTGAACATGCAGAATTAAAGTCATATATAAATCGCTTTCTTGTGATGCGTATATATGAATACAAACACCTACAAATTCCAACCACCATTAAGGAGCAGATAGAGCAACAACGTATACGTGTGAATGTGATAGAGGCCGTGACATGACCCAACAACATGAATTACATTTTTTTTTTAAACTATAGTTGTAATAAATGTTGTTTTTCTTTTTTAAATATTAATTAGTTATTTGTAAATTAATTTGTTCAATCAATTGATTAAATAAAATTATTGACGTAATAATGTTATTGTAGAATATTTGGGTATAGGTAAACATGGACAAATTGTATTAATTGCTATATTTTGAGTACAAATTTTAGAGCGTGTCTCCTCTATTGTCACAGAGACTTAACTTTTATACTATAAAACATAACCATTACATAAAAAGTGCAACGACCTTTCAATAACCGTGACGCTTTCATTCATTAGTGTTATGACACTCCATAACTATTGCTTTTTTATGGATCGGTGTTCTAATAAGTACGCAAGGTTATGCCTTAAGTGCATCATTCTACCTGCTCTTTACTTGACCGTTACTGAATGTCAATCTTCAGTGCATGCTTTGACGGGTTAGACCAAAAGTGCTCTGAGTACCTTATCCAATTATGTTGATATAGTAAACATGGTGATTTCTACTAATACGTACAAGTATCAAGGTTGGGTCGCGTTGAGATCCCTCTTTAGCCTACTTGTTGATTTAAGTTTGTAAGTTTGGTCCTCTAGCAAGAGGTCAGATGGTCCATATATGATAGTAGGTAAGTGAAAAAGTTAAAAGTCTCTCTTTACTATCATAAATGTGGTATTATAGAGGTAAGAATGGGACTGCCGGGAGCTCGGCATGACAGACACGTGTTTGACAAGATTGTCTCTATTATAATAGATTATGCTAGTAATATATACTGCATTTGAAATTCTCATAGTATTCTTGAAATTCAACAAAAAGATTAGTCATTGTTTTCGATGATAAAAATCCTAGCTAGGTACACTAAAAAATAGTAACAATTCTTGAACGAATGCCCTATATCGTTTTCATGAGTCAAGTCTTATAAGTTAGGCTAACTCTAGTAGCCTGCCACGTTGCCTTTAATATGATTTGGTTTAACCATTTAGGTTATATCGTGCACTTGAATTGAGTTAGGACGTTAAACGTATCATCTGAATTTTTTTCATATCAGTTACTATTTATATAATTCCAAAATTTTAATTTATTATTACCAATTTTATTAAAACTTTAGTCTAAATCCAGGGGCAGAGAAAACACATTCAAATCAGTTTCATTTATATATGAACAATATTTTTTTTTTAGAAGATATGAACAATATTTAATCACTAAAGAATAATGAAAAGTCAATATCATAGAGTTATATTGTATGTTATTTATAAGACCAAGTACGTAGTCAAATAACATAAAATTAGACGATATCAGCATAGTGACCTTTCCACTTTAATAAAGTCAGTCCAAGTTCATTGAACTATGAAAAATTATCACATTATTCAAATGCCAAACAATAGAAAATTGTGATTTTTCATGTGTATATCTTAACAACAATAAGAATTTTTCAATTATGTCAGAATCTTAATATTCCTCACTTAATCATCATTTAAATATGGAATCACAAGAGCAAATAATTGATGGTGAATGATTGATTGAACTAGTAAATGCATGATTGCCACTTCACTAGAAGGTTGAAAATATAGTGAATTATATAATGAGAATTTAAAACCTTTATTTTTTTGATATATATATAAGAGGCACTATTTATATATAATTAGGTGGGTCCCGGTGTAAATGACTACTCAGATCAATTGACACGTATCTTAGTTCATTCATCATTGCCAACAATGGGGAGAGGTTTTATGTAACAATTATAACAAAATTGTTTGGAGGCAATCAGATGTACCGGTGTAGGATAAAGACATATAGAAGTTAACTGTTGTTCTTAAAAAAGGTTGAATCCCCAGATTTTAACCTAAAGTTCACACGCTTCAATCCAACAGAACATCTAAAAGATTATAAATTATGATAATTTAGTTGAACACAAATATTAGACATTTGTTTATTGCGTACAATAAGCCCTCCACTTTAAAAAGTTACTTCCATACTGGTTTGGTGAGACTCAATACTGAGTGATTGTTCTTAAACTTCACCTTTATAACAAACTAAGCTGCCTACACGAACTATAGAAGTTAATTTTTGTGTTAATTGAATTGTGAGTTTCAATAAAAATATTCATGTTATACTTTAAATTCTAGAGTCACTCTCAGAAAGTGTCAATTTCTTTTTTAATTTTCTTTTTTGTCAATTTAATTATTGTTGCTCAGTCTAGATTATTATAAATTTTCATCTATCTTATTTTGGTGTATAAAAAAAAATATCTACTCCGTATGTTGTATCGCTAGG
Organism: Ipomoea triloba; assembly: GCF_003576645.1. Taxonomy (NCBI): domain Eukaryota; kingdom Viridiplantae; phylum Streptophyta; class Magnoliopsida; order Solanales; family Convolvulaceae; genus Ipomoea; species Ipomoea triloba. The sequence continues at coordinate 3,995,819 of NC_044926.1, read as the reverse complement.
GTTGTTAGTGAACAGAGCTTTCGACAAACTACTCGTGTTCGAGCTCGGTAAGCGTTCGTTTATGTTCGTTTATTAAGGTAAACGAACATTAACAAACAAAATTTAGAGCTCGATTAATAAACGAACAGAGTCTGAATAGTGGTAAGCTCGTTTGCTAAATGTTCGCGAACAAACTCGTTTGTGTTCATTTAGTAATGTTCGTGAACAAGCTCGTTTGTGTTCGTTTAGTAGTGTTCGCGAACAAGCTCGTTTAGTGTTCGTTTAATAATGTTCGCGAACATGTTTATATATATATAAAATTGTTCGTGAAGATGTGAATGCAGATTATTTATTGTTCGCGAACAAATTGTGTTCATGAACATGTGCAGGTATTTGGTTATTAAGTGCTCACGAACGTAAATGAACATGTTTGTGAACGTGTTTGTTAACGTTTGCGAACACGTTCGTGAACATGTTCGCGAACGTTAACAAACACTAACGAACGCTTAACAAACGAACACGAACAGGATTTTCAAAAACCTTAACAAACGAACACGAACACGAACACCCTAAAATCCTTAACAAACGAACACGAACAGCCTCCGTTCGTTTATGTTCGGTTCGTTAACATCCCTATGTATTCCAAATGATATTGTAGACCAAAATTTATCACGTACATTATGAACCTTGAGACAAATTATGTACATTTAGTTATAACTAAATATATATAATTTATCTATTAGTTTTATTTTTTGATGCTATTGACTCTATTACGTTGTAGTATATGTTCATACATACTTTTTCAACCTATTGAAGCTCAAAGAGTCAACAACGCCTGCTTGATCTCATGACCTCCCATATGAGAAAGTAAGAGTCATTACATGTCATCTGATCACAAGGTGTTTGGCTACATACCTACATCATTCATTAGTTAAAAACATATAATAGGTTAACTGTATGTACATAATTAGGGATGGCAACGGGGCGGGGCGGGGCGGGGAGTATACTCCCCGTCCCCGTCCCTGAAACCCCGACCCCGTCCCCGTCCCCGTCCCCGATCCCCGAAAAATTTCCCCGTCCCCGTCCCCGTTTCAGACGGGAACGGGGATCCCCGGCGGGGACGGGGCACATTGCCATCCCTAACATAATTTTGATCGGAGTCCACAATAATAGTGAATCTTCAATAATAGTGAATCCTAGTCCACAATATAACTAGTGGCTCTTGATCAGGATCCTCATTAGACATTAGTTGGGCCCCCTTTGTAGCATTGTTTTGGGCTTAGTCTCCTGACCCAATATTACTATTTTTCTAATTGTTTCTAATACAAAAGTTTAGAGGGCAAATTATTGTATGGACCATGGTCCACACAGCTCCATGATAAAATGTACATTTTTAATGTACTAAATGTACATTATTTTTGTACTGAATGTACATTATTTTTATACTATAAAAATAATGTACATTCAGTACACAAATAATGTACATCCCCTGAATATAATGTACATTATTTTTATACTGAATGTGCATTATTTGATAGTATGGTTCACACAATAATGATTGAAGTTTAGAGAAGATAGGCTACAATGCTACATAGTGAACTACAATTATAAAATGGGCGGAGGCCCAATATTGCTTCATGATAAAGGAGCTCAATCCCGAGGCCCAATATGTTTTAACGGGCTGGGCAAAGCCCGATCGAGCGCGTGAAACTCATCAACAACCTCGTAAGGGCGTCGAGACGCCAGCATGTTACAAGAAAGCGCCATCGCTTAGTAGGGTTGTCATAAGCCGCTCTGCCTGCTGCCTCCACCGCTAAACCTCTTTGCTCCGGTCGGCGTTCGCAACTCCGGTAAGTTAATTTGAATCCATTGTTGAGTTAAGTTTACACATTGAAAAGTACTGCTGTTCGCCACTTAGAATTCCCTTTTCACTTGGGCTAAATCCCTAGAATTCCCTTTCCACTTAGGCTAAAGCCCTAGAAAAGTAGTGCTGTTCGCCGTTTGCCACTTTGCCATTCGAGACTTCGCTTAGGACGTGCTATGCGACTTCACCGTTCGCCATCATGCTAGGATTATAGTTCTGGACAACAATTGACTTATTGCTTCACAATCAATAAACTGCTGGTTTTCTGAAATATTGAAATACTGATTTAATTTTTGCTGAAATACTGATTTAATAAATTGTACCTCACAATTAATAAACTTTACTTTTAAGTTTTAAGACTGTGATTTGGAGTGTGGACATTGAAACTTTGGGCATTTGATTTTGAAATTTGTATGTGATTGACTGTTTTAACTAGTAATATGTTTTTAGTGTTTAAATATTTGAGTTTAGACTAAATTTTTTAAGAAATTAAATCCCGTTAGGTGATTAAGTTTGGTTAAAAATAACCGATCATAACCTATCTGTCTGTTATGCGAGGAGCATATGTTATTTCGGTCGGTTATGCAAAGGTCATTTTTTTTTCTTTATTAACTGAAAACTGACCGACTCACCCCTAGTTGCTTTGGCCAAATTTGTATTTTTTTTAAAAAAATTGTTTTGGTTTGGTTTGATTTCAACTGAAATTTCCATTTGTTGAGGTTGATAAGGAAACTTGCAATCATTATTCGAGAGTGTGCAATTGGATAAACCCGTCTTATGATCTTAGAAATCGGCTAATGTTGTTCATAGCTAATCAGTTCAAACTAAGCCAAGAAGGCTAATAAGTCGCTTTTAGTGAGAGTTGAACTTGTAATATTGTGGTAATCTCCATTTTTTCTGTAGTGCAAAGAAAGTTTTTAGGGGAAGAAATAGAGACAATGACAGAAGTACATAAGGGCATAAAAAGGGGGCCCCTGGGGAGCAAGAAGAGAAGCGGGAAAGTGAAGAAGAAGCAGAAAATGGTGCCGTTTAATGAGAAGAAGCCTAAAATAGATAAGAAAATGAGGAAGCTGTTTGAGAAGAGGGCAAGGGATTATAATTCAGATGAGGATGATGAAGATGATAAGGACAATGAGGTGGAGAGAAGCGGGAAAGCGAAGAAGAAGCAGAAAACGGTGCCGTTTAATGAGAAGAAGCCTAAAATAGATAAGAAAATGAGGAAGCTGTTTGAGAAGAGGGCAAAGGATAATAATTCAGATGAGGATGATGAAGATGATAAGGACAATGAGGCGGTGGGAGGAGCGCCGTTACATGGTGAACAGGATGAATTTGAAGAAGATTCTTTTGATGAGGAAGGAGATGGTGGAGAAGAGGATGAAGTATCTGAAGATGAAGGCGGGGAACTTCAGCCAGGAATTACCAAGTTCACGGAGGGATGTAAGGCATTCAGAATGGCATTCAGGAAACTCCTTAAGAAAACTGCTTCTGCTTCTGATGATGTGCTGGTTAGTAGCTGTCAATCAGTTGAACTTCATCTTCTTCTTCATTTGTGTCCTATGAGACTGGTTGCGTTTTTTATAAGTATTATAATTTTCCTTGTACTAACTCTTTCAAACCCCTAATATTATATTTCACATTTTTCCTCTAATGTAACAATCAATTAATTGTATTATACTTTTTTCTCATAAGTAGTTGTTCAATCCTTAAATATTAGATTTTGATTTCAAAGTATTATATTTTTCTTAAAAGTATTACATTTTCCTTTATAAGGAACAAACAATTTATTATGATTAGTATTAAAATTTTCTAACATAAGTATTCCATTTTCATATTGATTCGACCCGTCACACGGATCCTTAAGACAACCTCATAGGAGACTCACCCTTTATATAAACCTTGAAGTGATTTCTTGCATAGTTATCTATAGCTAGGATGAAAAGAGTGATCTTGTTGATGTGTGGATGCTTGTTATATAATTATTTATTGCCATAATCCTATATAGAGTAGCTAACTTCTATATTTTATATTGCTATGGAATAAAGTAAGTGTTGTCAAGGGAATAAGTGATTACTGATAATAGTTTTTAAGTTGATTTTAAACTGCATTTATGCTTCAATCCGACTTGACATGGGTATAGTGCTTTTTAACAAATAGAAAGTTGAAACTTTAATGATAAGTGGATGCTGTTTTCAGGGTCCTGTGTTATCAGCGCATAAGAAGCTTGTAGCAGAGAAGCTTGCCGAAGAAGAAACAGAACGGAAAGTGAAGGGTGAGGCAAAGAAGGAGAAACACTTGGTATGTATTTCTGACATTATATAATATTTAAATACTTCAATAACTCATTGATTTCTAAATATTTGAAGTTGCTTTTTATTCTGATTCATGTACAAGATTGGAGAAAAGGGCCATGTGAAACCGGCTAATTATTTGGACTCTCATGAAAAGTTGCTAATAGGAATTGCTACAAAAGGAGGTAATGTATTAGGTTTTTTTCTTCGAATTTAATGATAAACGACAATTGCTTCATTAAGCTTGCTATTAGGACGTGAAACTAACTTGCTTCTGCGTTGCCCATATGCATTGCTGGAATCTCAGTGGTCAAGTTGTTCAATGCTGTAAGTAGTTATGCAAAGTTCTACCTTTTCGGGTGACATTTTGTTATTATACATTTTCTGTTGGATGTCGCTTTTTGAATATGTTATACAAAGTTCAAGCTTTTATTTTTTATTATTAATTTTTTTCCCTTACTCCTTTTAAAGGTTAACAAGGCGCAACATGCTCAAAGAGGTTTAAATCCCTCGAGGGCAAAAGATGAAAAAAGTAAGTGAAAATAACTAAATATTTCCGGTTTCAAATCTCTCTTTTCTTGGTTAGCTTGCTGAAAAGATAGCGATGATACTTGTAAGCTATATATTATGAGAGTTGCCAGGTTGTGGTGTTGCGGCCTTGCGAGGGAGGTTAATGAGGTGTTGATTTAGGAGCTCGTTAAAAAGAATGGTATTAGTGTGTTTTTCTTGGGATTTATATCTTAGACATCTCAAAGACCATTCAACTTTCAGACTACACATTATATAGTTAACGTAGCATATTAATAAACATCTTGCGCTGAATTGAACTATACAGAGTAGTATTTATTCCTTAACTGCCATTGCTTGGTGGTTGGATCACAATTTGGTACTAACTGCTACTTTTTTACGTTTGACCTATTAGCAATAAAGAAGCGAAAGAAAGAGGCTTTCTTCTCTGAGTTGGGCAAGACATCATCCCAGTCAACTAGTATTGTTCAAAAGGTCACCCCACTTTCTCGATATATTCTCTCACATTTGCAAGTACAAGAAAGACCAGTTATTTTGAGAATTTTTCTGAACAAAGCATAATTTTCACTATGCTTAATCTAAATATTCTAATTGCATGCAGGTTGGAACTTCTGGTGGGTCAAGAGATAAAGACGGCCCTGCGTGGGCTCCATTACGTGACAATTACATGTTAGCCAATCCAAAGTTGAAAGACTGGGATAAAAAGCCGGTAAGAGCCTCTTGCTACTAACGAACATGAAATCAAGAGATAATGCAAAAATAGTTCCTTTTGTTCTTGGCGTTAGCTTCTTGTACGATGGATGATCTTTGACCTACTACTGCATTCAGGATACGGCTCTGGGAGACGACTCTGGGATGCCAGCAGATACAGATTCTTCATCGGATGACGATTAGATTTTTGCAATGTTAGATTGCTTTCAAGCTAATGACCACGCAATTGTCAAGGCATATTTTTTGCAGTAGAAAGTATCCAAGCTGCTTCTTGAAATTATGGTTATGAGATGGTGGCATGTTGTATCCAAGTTGAAGCAGCTCCAGAATAGGAGTGACAAAAGCTCTACCCCTCTCCAATTGTTCTGAAAGAAACACTGCTCCTACCCTTTTGTATTAACTAGAATATTAATCCACTCAGCTTTGGATGCTTAGTATTCTATTTATTTATATAATCAAAATACAGGTTTTTCCCAGCTGCCAAGTAAGTGTAAAAAATGTTTTCACCATTCTTGTCATGGAAACTGTGGTAGAGGTGGTAAATTACTCGCATAATGTGTCTCAATAATGTAATATCTGTTTATAATTACTTTCTCAACTTACTGAAGCACAAAGAGTCAATAGTTAATAGTTTTGCTTGCGGAATGAGGATGAGAATGACAATGGAGAAAATAGAAGGAAATTGCAAATATCAAATATGCAAGTGAGAATTACTCAGATAAGATAGATTTAGTACAGACAAAATTAACCAATCAGTTAGCTAATTTCAGTTTGACTATATGCCATGTCAAAAGATGAAAATACGTCATGTCATATAGTGAACCAATAGACTATAACCTAATGAACCATTCCTGGAATCTGAAACAGAAAGATAAATGGCAAAGCATTGAAAACCTCAGATTATTACAAACAGTTGTATTACAATCGTTTGAATGAAGAATATATTTATATTTATATTTATATATATATATGAGGGTATTATTTCAAAGCTCTTACCCCTCTTAAATGTGAATCAAAAGACTGGGAAAATATTTACATCTCCATTGATTTCTTGAGAATCAATTGAAACACCTAACTCCTACTACATACTGCATAGAGGGGTAAAAGTATAGATCACAGGACAGCATTCCAAGAGAGCTTTTAATCCTTTGAACCTGAAATCATTTCTGAATGTTTCAGGGCATCACATCGCGCGCAAACTCTGTCCAGTTAGAGTTGAAGATGGGAGGCAGGATAGCCCTGCATGAGAATCCTCAGCCCAAATGCAGTACTCTTTTTTGTTTTTTGTTTTTTTTTTTTTTGGAGAAAGCCATCCTTGTTAAAGTAGGTAAGTTTAATTTTTGAATGAAGTATACAACCATCTTTTTTTTTTTTCCTGCAATTACCGAATCTGATTCATTGATGTGGATGTTCTGTTCTGTTCAGTATACTGCAGTCACCATAATTTTTTTCATCATTTATCCATTTGCAAGAAGCGCCAAAAACAAGTCTAAGAAATTTAAGGACTGTTTTGTTCCCAGAGCGTATGCAGAGAAATATTTACTCAGTAGGTTCTGGTTTGGCATTTTGGGTCGTAATCATAAGCATCACCCGCTTTGACAAATCTTCCCTTCACACGCCTTCTAACATCAGCTCTTGCCTTACGCGAAGCATACCTCACTTTCTTTTCAAATCTGTCACAATTTAAGAAATTTGCCAGAGTCAAATTAAGGAGGATTTTACAATCTCAGCAATAGCTTTTCAGAAGGCATAAATACACTTTTCTATGTTTTAGAGAGATGGATTCAATGCAAGTTCAAGGAATTCAGGACATGGTAAAAATTTAAGGAAAAAATTTGCTGTTCTTACTTGCGTATCTTCTTCTTCTCTTTGTAGCGCAATATGGCGTCACTCCTACTACTTGAAGGCAATAAGTTTTCAGGACCTGAGGTACCCCATGGTGACTCTCCCATGAGGAACATCGACGAAAGTCCAGAGTGCTGAAGTCCAGCGCTCTCTCCAGAGAGATTCGACAATGAAAGGCCGTACTTATCTTGTCTTGCAAAACAGTTTATAGATTCAGTTTTGCTGGTTGTGGAATCTGCAAATGCAGCATTGCTGAGCTCCGCTTGTATTGTATTTATCCAATTGATTGATGACCCCTGGCACATGTAATCAACATCTTAAAATGCTCGCTCACTATTAAGACGGGAATCACAGACAATGGAAACAAATATCAATGTATTCTGATTATGCATGAAGGTGCAAAACAATAGCAAAAAAACAAGAGATGATGCAAACATAAACTATCTGAACAGCGAAGCAAGGCTGTTAAAAGCCGAGTGCTTAATGTACCATGAGTTAAGTAATACGTGTGTATACAAATACATACATAGAAGTTTTAAGTCATGCATCCGCAATAAGTGGTTGTAAAATAAACAATCCAAGAAAGCATAAATCAGGAGAGAAAAATAATCCATGTAGAGTGAGGTTGAGGAACCTCACATATTGTGAGGAAGTGAATCTAAAGATGACTTGCACAATATACGACAGATTGTCAATATTGTTGATTGCATCATGAACAATAAATCTTGGCACGAAGGAGTTCACTTTTAATGATTATTTAATTTGGAAGTGTTGAAGGGTATGAGCTTTATAAGAATTTTATCAACAAAGGAGTTTTTGCTTGTAGCAACAAGGGAGAGATAATCAGTTAGATTTAAGAGGTCAGCATTAGACCAACCTCGACATCATTTGCATCCTGAGAATCATTATCAGCACCAGGCACATTATTTGTTCCAAAAAAGTCATCAATACCTTCATCCTTAAAAAGCTTATTTGAATTATCAAGAGATGCAGTAAATTGTTCATAATTCTCAAAACTTAGATCAAGTTCATCCATATTGATATCCCCATAGGTAGGTTCATCTTCATATAAAGTTTGGCCTTTGGTTCCAGAATAGCAAACCTGAATGATAGCAATATAAGAAGCCAGAGTTATTCTCAAGAAGTGAGTTTAAAAAAAAAAAACAAAAAAAAGGAAGACAAGAAAGATGCATTTGAAGCAGAAATATGGTGCCACTTCAGTCGAAGATCAACCCCTCCTCTCTCCTCTTTTCTGAAGAGAGGGGAAGAAGTAGATAATCCCAACATTCCCGAATCTAACAACATAATCTGTTTATGGCATAAGATATAACAGCATAAGGAGCCTTCTACCTTTAACTCCCTCATATTCATTCTCTTGCTATTAACATTCTATGTGTTCCCTGAAATAGTCCCCTTCAATCTGCACTGCACTCAGCAAGCGCCTAGCATTCAGTCAGTCTTAAAGCTATGCAAATTTTTGTTTGAAGAGTGATAAACTAAATGGCTACCAGAGATGACAGAAGCATTATGCATTTAAATCACCGCTGCATTGAGCAAAAACACTAAAGTGAAATGGAAGACAATCTATAGGCTCTAACACATGTAAGACCAACATCAGTTCAGAATGGTCAGCATGATCAGACCATCAATTTCTGAGATATCATTGTTAAGATCGAGGGTTTGAAGGTTTGGCGGTGGTAGCCACCACTTGCAAGTAATACATAGAAACTAAAGAAAGCAAGAACATATCGATCATGTGTTGTGTAATGGGCTAAGCCTAAGGCTAGAATAGGTTTACGCTTGGGTTTTCCTATACTTCAACTTTCCACTCGTTTGAAACTCAATGACTCTAGGTTCTAAACATGGTAGTGTCAGAACTGAACATGTTAGAAGAAATAACCACGGCATATTGATATTGAAAGAAGGCAGGCAAAGTCACCAGAATGGTAACTCTGCTAAACAGAATAGTGATTCTGGCAATGGTAACGGCAAAAGAAGTTTTCTAGGGTTATAAGGCTCTAATACCATGTTAAAACTGATGGGTTGAAAGTTTGGCAGGTGATGAATAAATACCACCCAACAATGAGGGGGAAACCAAAGAAAAGCAAGATTATCATTATTATATTAATAGCAATGGAATAGTACACATTTTGACACTTATGCACATGATTATAAAGGCACATCATGTGCTATATAATGGGCTAAACCTAAGTTTATGATAAGGTTAGGTAAGGGTTTTCCATTATTTCCACAATAATGTTACAACCGTTTCCTTCTAACCTCAAGTATTATAAGGAAAAAATTAAATTAAATTACCTTTGAAGTAGAATTGGTGGATTCAGTCAGCAGTTCAACATTCTCCAGTTTGTTAAGTGGAGTTGCCTTAGAAGATTCCGTGCAAATGGTGGATTTATCCACACTCCGCGAGTCACTTCCTTCAACCACAGTGGACACATCTTGAGCACTCTTTCCTTCAGACCCTTGGCTATCCCTAGGATCATTATTTGTTAAGCTCATTAAACTCATTCCACCCTCACAAGTGGAATCACCGATCGCAGGGATACCTAAGAGAAAAGACCAGAGTGAAGGCAGTTCTGCAGCTGAAGGACAGCCCAAATAATGACTAACCGGTTGCCTAGTATGGGCGGAGCTTGTACTAGAACTAGCATGTGTTTCCCAATCACAATTCTGACAAAGAGATACACTTTCCTCAATACACCTAGCAAAAGCCGGTTGTGAATTGCAGCTTTCACATACAAGTGTCCTGGAATGGCGCTGTGAAAGGGCATTTGCAGAATGGACACGGCAGTCACAGGAAAAACATAAGCAAGCTGCATCAGATTGACAATATACCATTGATTGCTGCTCCCCACAGAAGTCGCATAAATAACCCATTACTCCGCACCAATTTCCCAAGATCAAAACCCAGCTCGAATTCTACTCTTTTTAGACCTTCAGATGACACTGACTTTTAACCAATTAAAGTCACTTCTCAATCAAACACAAATAACAGTTCAGATGATTCTACACTTCCTCCTTCAAGACAATAACTGCATTGCCAAAAACCAATACAAATGAGAAATAACTCAGAGCTCTACAGTTTTACACTTTATATCTTGAAGATATAATGTTAGGTTTTGATAGAATGGTAGAAGTAGAAAGAATATGAGACACCTAACATCTAAGGAATAACAAGAAACCATTTCACTCAGAAAACAAAGAGCACTTGATTCTCAGAGAATCAGAGAACCAAAAGCTGAAATATTTTATTACCACAACCAGTTTGTTCCTGCCAATCCTAATCTACAAACAGGGAATAACATATTTTCTTCTTCTGACCATCAAAAGTTCTAAAATTCATATTGAAAAGTCCAATCTTTGGAATTTTGGGCAATTTCAAGTTAATCAAATCAATCATTTCAAGCATAGTAAAATAATACTAAAAGTGACTCCAGTAAAACACATTAAAGTGCAAACAAGAGAGAGAATGAAAGGTGCAGGACATGAAACGCAGTCATCTAGTGACAACATAATAATAAAAAAATATATCCAATCAAAGTTGAGAAGTCTCTGATAAAACAAGATTCAAAGACGTCCAAAGATTAGGCACTAACAATCTGAAGAACACTGTGCTCTGGAATTCTTCAAGAAATGTAAATTTTCAACAAACTCAAACAAATCATAAGTGCAAATGAAACCAACCCAGAACAGAAGAAGAAATATATATTTTTTAAAATCCCAAAAAAAAAAAAAAAAAGAAAAAAAAAAAGCCTCCCCTCACCTAATTTAACAGTGAAGATTACATACCCATATCTCTTAGCAGCTTTCACCTTCACAATGAAACCCTAAACAGAAAGATCAGACCTCTCTCCCCCACTGTTTCATTCACACTTCTTGTGTTTGCAATTGAAATGTAGAATTGAGATAATAATTAATCCTATATCTTTCTATATCTATCCATATATTCTCCTAATAACACCAATAATAATGCTCTGTAATAATAAGGCGACAATAAAGATCTCAGAAGAGGGAACACCATAAAAGGAAGGCATGAGCTGGGAATGACACTGTCCTTTGCATGAAAAGTAAAAGTTGAGCTTTTCCCTATTTGGAGTCCCTTCATCACACCCACCCCCCTCCCCCACCCAACGATAAAAAGACAAATCTCTCTCTTTCTTAAAAAAAAAATAAAAAATTATTATCCCCTTCACACTCAAATTTCAGAAAAATATATACAAATACCTCACGACACTATATTGTTTATCGTTCAAAATTATGCATTTCACGCTCGTTTGAAACCGTAAATCTCCCTTTTGAAAACATAAACAACGAAAACAGATATAACATTTGAAAAATACAATACATGATCATATGAATGATACGTGATATCATATCATATCACAAGACATCATATCGTAAAATTCCTTTGATTTTTGCTGTAATTATACGGATTTTAATCGATTTAACGTCTCAGAAACGGCGATTGAGATATGAATACCTTTGGTGAAAATGTGATGAAGAAATCGGGAGAGAAACTGAGACTTTAGCAGCTTCCAGTGTCAGACTGGCAGTCGATCTCTACACGCTGACTGGAAAATGATGAGACCTGCAGCATGGAGTGATTTAAAAATGATCAAGGTTGTGTTGTGCGTTTACGATTTTACCCCTCCCAAAATACCACGTGCTTACGTAATCCTGCACGTTTTTCACCTTTCCGAAATTTTACCAGCAGCCAAAATCGCCGGGAACGGTTATTGGCCGTTCGGCCGACGACTAGACGAGGCGAAGAACGGAAGAAAAATGAATTCTGAAAATATTTTTGTCTTTTAATTTTTATTAAAATATTGTTTTTTTTTAATTGTTACATGATTTCTTTTCATAATAACACATCCAATTTTAATTTTTTAAACAATGTCACGATGTAAAATTAAGTAAAAAAAAAAACATTTTATAATAAAAAATGACCATACATTATATCTTTTCTATGACTCCACATTTTCAAAAAAAAAATATTCCTTTTATTCTAAAATAATTTGATTAGTGTAACAAAAATTATTTATAAACTGAACAGATACTACATTGTAACAGAGTCAGTAGTACTAAAAAAAAATAATAATATATTTTAACTAATTTTTTTAGTACTAAAAAATAATTAAAATTTATGATTATAAGATATTGAAAGATGTAATTATCATTTCAAAAAATATAATTATCAGATATAGAAGAGTCATAATAGTTTAGGATTGTCTAATCAATCCAAATAATTTTAGCTAACTGTTAACTGAATTAATTTCATTTTGGTAATCACATAATCGGATTATGTCGATTAATTATTTTTAAGTTTTGAAAAAAATTGATTATTAGTTAATTTGGTTAAAATGTTTAAAATTCACTGAATTTTTAAAATAAATNCCCAAAAAAAAAAAAAAAAGAAAAAAAAAAAGCCTCCCCTCACCTAATTTAACAGTGAAGATTACATACCCATATCTCTTAGCAGCTTTCACCTTCACAATGAAACCCTAAACAGAAAGATCAGACCTCTCTCCCCCACTGTTTCATTCACACTTCTTGTGTTTGCAATTGAAATGTAGAATTGAGATAATAATTAATCCTATATCTTTCTATATCTATCCATATATTCTCCTAATAACACCAATAATAATGCTCTGTAATAATAAGGCGACAATAAAGATCTCAGAAGAGGGAACACCATAAAAGGAAGGCATGAGCTGGGAATGACACTGTCCTTTGCATGAAAAGTAAAAGTTGAGCTTTTCCCTATTTGGAGTCCCTTCATCACACCCACCCCCCTCCCCCACCCAACGATAAAAAGACAAATCTCTCTCTTTCTTAAAAAAAAAATAAAAAATTATTATCCCCTTCACACTCAAATTTCAGAAAAATATATACAAATACCTCACGACACTATATTGTTTATCGTTCAAAATTATGCATTTCACGCTCGTTTGAAACCGTAAATCTCCCTTTTGAAAACATAAACAACGAAAACAGATATAACATTTGAAAAATACAATACATGATCATATGAATGATACGTGATATCATATCATATCACAAGACATCATATCGTAAAATTCCTTTGATTTTTGCTGTAATTATACGGATTTTAATCGATTTAACGTCTCAGAAACGGCGATTGAGATATGAATACCTTTGGTGAAAATGTGATGAAGAAATCGGGAGAGAAACTGAGACTTTAGCAGCTTCCAGTGTCAGACTGGCAGTCGATCTCTACACGCTGACTGGAAAATGATGAGACCTGCAGCATGGAGTGATTTAAAAATGATCAAGGTTGTGTTGTGCGTTTACGATTTTACCCCTCCCAAAATACCACGTGCTTACGTAATCCTGCACGTTTTTCACCTTTCCGAAATTTTACCAGCAGCCAAAATCGCCGGGAACGGTTATTGGCCGTTCGGCCGACGACTAGACGAGGCGAAGAACGGAAGAAAAATGAATTCTGAAAATATTTTTGTCTTTTAATTTTTATTAAAATATTGTTTTTTTTTAATTGTTACATGATTTCTTTTCATAATAACACATCCAATTTTAATTTTTTAAACAATGTCACGATGTAAAATTAAGTAAAAAAAAAAACATTTTATAATAAAAAATGACCATACATTATATCTTTTCTATGACTCCACATTTTCAAAAAAAAAATATTCCTTTTATTCTAAAATAATTTGATTAGTGTAACAAAAATTATTTATAAACTGAACAGATACTACATTGTAACAGAGTCAGTAGTACTAAAAAAAAATAATAATATATTTTAACTAATTTTTTTAGTACTAAAAAATAATTAAAATTTATGATTATAAGATATTGAAAGATGTAATTATCATTTCAAAAAATATAATTATCAGATATAGAAGAGTCATAATAGTTTAGGATTGTCTAATCAATCCAAATAATTTTAGCTAACTGTTAACTGAATTAATTTCATTTTGGTAATCACATAATCGGATTATGTCGATTAATTATTTTTAAGTTTTGAAAAAAATTGATTATTAGTTAATTTGGTTAAAATGTTTAAAATTCACTGAATTTTTAAAATAAATATAATATATATATTTCAAGTAATCGATAAATAGTAGGGCAAAGCCTTGTGACAATGTTTACATGCGGGTGGCCCAATGAGATAGGGACAACATAGTTTAAGAATGAGCTCTGATACTCAAGGAAGAAGAGGCAATATTTGTTATTTCCTGTACTTCAGTGTTAAATTTTTGAATCTAATAGAATTCTGTCATAGAATATATTGTTGTGCAACAGAATATTCGAACTTTACATCAACTATTCTTGAGACTATTAACTATATGCATGTGAAGCAAGTGGTCCCTAAAAAGTGCCAATTAATGTGACACTCGTCTCCCACAGTACCTATGTATCTCAAGACTTGACTTGTGGATTTATTTATTTTTATTTTTAAACCACTCAGGTTTTTTTTTTTTTTTTTTTTTTTTTGTGGAACCCATGAACCTTCTACATGTTCATGACAAGATAAATCGTGCTAATATAATTTCAAAAATCGACATCAAACTGTATACTTTTAAGTACAGGAAAGTCCAACCCAAGCTGTCAATGTTTGTAGAAAAAAACAAACCCTTTACTATAAAAAGCAAGTCTTAAGTGACTAGACCAATGTCTAACAATCATTATTGTGGTCTACATAGTTGTGTGAACCATATTATCAAATAATATACTTTTAGTATATTCAAAATGTACATTATATTAAAAAAAAAAGTACATTATTTAAATATTGAAAGTACATAATTTTGTATAATGTATATTCAATACAGGAATAATGTACTTTTAGTATATTAAACATGTACTTTTTGTTATGATTCATGCAACACTATAATTTGCAATGTCGAGGCCATTGTGAATTGATAAAGGACCAAGTAGAGCGATGGAATTTAATGACATTAGATCTTGCTTCTCTGAGAAATTACAAATTCAATCTTCGACCTTATATAATGAAGACAACATTTCTAAATAAAAAAATCATTATAAATTTGATGTACAGTTAAAAAATTTCATTAGGAATTAAACCATGAAAATATGAATGAGTTGAAGAAATGAAAGCTGTATAAAATTCTTGTTCAAATAAATAAAAATGAAACAGATGTGGGCATGCATTGATGAACAGCCGCAAAACATGGCTAAAAAGCATCCAATTGTGGAAATGTCAAAAGTGTACATCTGTCACCTTCCAAAACATCTGAGAATTGAGGACGTAAGGGTGGAAGAAAGGAATTTCATTCCGGATGACCCTCCAGGGAAGTAGGAGATGGCATAATATGACAGTGAGAGTACCTAGCAAGTATTGAACAGAACAGATCAGAGTATTGGGCCAACAAAATGCTTTCTGCTGCTTGCTAGATTACTAACTATCCAAAAACTATTTTATCAGAGAAGCAAATTTCAGAGGTTTTTACTAAAAATATTGTATACAAAATTCTTGAATTCCAGAATCCCCATAAAATGTTGTATCTTCATGAATAGTAAACAGAGTGATGTGACTGCATGACAGAAAAACTATCCAAACAGCAATGCCAAACTAAAGTATGCTTCAGTTTGTGCTAAACAAGATTGCATAGTATTAAAAATAATGTCAAAGATCTTAAAGCATCCCCAACAAGGCAACAATGACACAAATGAGATTTTTTTTTTCTTATTTTTTAACTAATGTGGATGAAAGAGAGAGAGAGGGGATGTTCCAGAAAGAGGGTTTTTTTTTGGTGGGCCCCTCATGAGACATTTTCTTTTTCTTCATTGGGATCAGAAAAAAATCAAATTAATAACTTTTGTGTATGCTCTATAGTTTAGTGGCATGTAGGGGTGAGCAAACTTTTAGTTATAAACACCGAATTGAACAAAAAAATTCAATTTTCGGTCGGTCTCATTTATTAGTTCTTAAAAAGTACTGTATCAGTTTTTTGGTATTTTGATTATCACTCAGTCTTATACTTGCAGTGCCGGTCAGTAACCAATATAACTGTTATACTAAAACCAACATTTGGTTATGCTTACTTTGATTGGTTTCGGACTTTCGGTCGTTATAAAGGTAAAAGGTATGTGATCAGTTTTTTTTTTTTTTTTTTTTTTGATTGGTTATACAACTGATCGAATTCTTGCTCACTATTGACTAAATTAGAGTCACAAGTCCAATCTCCAAACCCCTCAAATGTACCCCCAAACAAATTGTATCCACAAATGACAAGAAAATAAGAATAAAAGATGGCATTACTAAATCATGAAGCACAGTGAAAATCAATACCTGCAACACTGAGAAGAGCACACAAAGGATATAGCTGTGCAACACCATGGAAACATAAATTGTCCCTCCCATGCTGCCAATAAAACAAGCTGTGAAAGGAAGCCTCTGAAAAGGAAAGGGAGAAAAGGCTGTGGGCATTAAAAAGTGTATAAGATGGAAAAGCTAAATGACACTTTCAAACACTTTCATAAGGATAAAAGCGAGCTACACATAAGTGATTGGGAAAAAGCATCTAAAGGGTAATAGCTTGCTTACCTCCTTTGATAACATGTGCGAAAGCTGATTTTTTGGACCTCTTAGAGCAAAGAATGCGCTGATGATCAATATACAACCAATTGTGAAGCATATAGCAAACTTCTGTGGCATTAGAACCATGATAGGAAGGAACATGCTGATTGCTATGAAGATAAAAAACACACCAACAGCAAGCAATAGACCAAAGTACATCAGAGCCTTTCCCGTAGGGACATTGGTTGTTGCAGTTTGGAGGTTCCCAGGCAAATCTCTTACTCTTTTTGATACTCTATACTCAGAAAGGAAAAATAAACAAATAAATGAGAAACTGATGATTTCAAGTAAATAATAATTCAGAGCAGCAATGATTTGACTGCATAATAAGGCTTCCCACAGAATCTGATTTCAATAGTGAAAGTAGTAAAAGGATTATGCAAATTTTGAAGGAATTTACAAAAGGAGAGTGCCTTTTCACCATTGCTCTTTCCCATTCCAGTTTCGATCAAACAGTAATCAACAATTGCAATGAACATTATCAGATCATAAACATTCCTCTTAATGTGAATCATCAGAGACTAGTTTCAAATTTTCAATGTTCAAACGGAAAAGATTAACTTCACAATGTTATCCTACATTATCATCACTTGTAAACACTTCAAATTATACGCGATAATGGCACGTTCAGGTACACATGCATTAGCATAACATCGATTTCAACAAAATAGCCTAAGCCTCAAATTATCAAATTAACAAATATGTGTATTGCGATTCAAGGATTCAGGAATGGAACTTTTTGTTTTTTTTTTGGAGAATAATTACTAGTGCGGATGCTTACACGCCAAAAGTCCCGGAGACTTTGTCGTTGGCGGTCTGAACGGCAGCTTCGAGATCGAAGCCGAGACTGGACGGCGATCCATTGTCCTGTGAGGAGGCGTAAGCGTTCCAGTCGGCTAGTAGGGACGGCGGCGTTTCCTGGAGATTATCGCTGGGGCCTCCAGTAAACCACGTTTGTGCTATCTTTTGCATTTCTTCTTCTTCTTCTTCTCTGTATCACTAATTCCAATTTCGTTTTCTGGGAATTTTTCTATCGTAGTATGCGCTCCTCAGTGTCATAGGTACGGTCGGAGATTTTGGATCTGATTCTACCGTAGTAGGATGGACGTTTGTGTTACTGTCAAAAGAATGAAGGTTATCCTTGTAATTTACGAAATAATATGGAATATTGTTTGACTTTTTTTAATTTATTTTCTTATTTTTATATTTTTTGGGACGAGGGAATCCACCCGCCATAGATGTATGTACTAGTAAAATTCGACTCATGTGTAATAACCTTCATGTTTTAACTGATTCGTTAGGCCGGTCAAAGAACAAGGGTAGAGAACACCATTTGAATAATTTGCAAAACAATAATTATGTTATCAAATTATAAGAACTTATCATAGATGTCTAAACTCATAAAAATAACATAATTAAATAATTTATACTTGATTTTATTGAAAAAATATATTAATAACTTGAAAGAAGAGCGTTTGTCCTCGGCCTAAGTTTTCTTCAAGACCGAAAAAAAGACATTATTATTATGTTATGATAACTATTTATTTTTTAAATAAAAGTTTGGACCATCACGTTAGTGCCGTTCCCGTATCATTTTAACTTTTGAACCATCACGTTTTGGCGCAAAACTTTTGAACCATCACATTTTGGCACAAAAACGGAAGGTCCTACCGGGAGTCGAACCCAGGTCGCTGGATTCAAAGTCCAGAGTGCTAACCACTACACCATAGAACCACTTGTCTTTTATCTTGTTATTAACTTATAAATTACTTTCAATTATTAAGAGCCCTCTGTACAAACACATTTTGCTTAGCATTAAAGCAAGTGGGATAATGGCGATGCGTAATACCCATGTTGAAGGAAAGGGCACACTTTCTACATTATTGCATGTCACCATGTGTTTGTATTGCGAGGTTGACATAAAACCAAACGATATGCATTCCCCATAATTACTCAATTTCTATTTCAATATTTAATTACTAAGATTTTAAACAGTTTTTTAAAACGATTTTAAACATTTGATATACTTCAAAACTTATTGTATTTTAATTCTTTATATGATTGACACGTGCCTAATATTTAATATCCTACGATAAAAAAAAAAAAAAGTTTAAACATTTATATGAAATTATATCTCATAAAAAACACTGATTTATAAGTCATGGTTTCAAGAATATAGCAAAAAACGTAATCAAATGTTATACGTTAGCTTCTTTCAAATTGTGCAAAAAAGAGACTAGTTTTACAACAAAGGGACTATTGCTAACGTGCCTCAGCGCTCAGAATGTTCTTTCGTGTTCCCAAGCTTCAACTATCATAGGAGGTTACATGATGAAGTATAATGCTTTGAACTTGACAAGGTCCATTGTCATTTTGAAACTCTAAAGACAAACATTTTAAAGAAAGATAACTTGGAAATTTTCTATGACACTTAGAAGTCTAAAATTAGAAAGTCTTTTAGTCGCTGCAATACCTAGCTAAAGACACAGAGAGCGTAGTTTATGCATTTAACCTGAGTCGCTTTCGGACCCAACATTGAACTTAGCAATGAAAAACCCTATTGTATCAAGGGGAGATGATGGGTCAAATCTCTGAACAAAGTCTTCCTCTCCAGGCTTCAACCATTCCCTGGAATAGTTTAACCATAAATGAGACATTTATCATTCATGTTATTATCAAATAAACCTAGAAAAGATACAAATTATATCTCCTGCTAACGTGAACAAGATGCCAATTTTGCATTTAGTATCCAAATGTCTCAAATTTGCAATATTGATACAGCATGACGTGCCAAGGACAAAAACGCTTACTCAGTATATCCATCGGGAAATTGGCAGCAACCAGTAAGACCAGGTCCTCCAACTCTCGGATGCTGAGAGAAAGAAACTCGATTAGAAAACACAAATAATCCAATTAAGACTAGATTCTCCAAATCTTCAATGTTGAAAAATTGATCAGACGGCATAAAATTCATAAAAGGTAAAAACTACATTGACGAAAGTTTCGGTAGAGAATGAACCTTTAACAAAAATCATTATTTCATGTTGCGTGATACAAAAGATGGCTTGGTCAGTTTGCTTGGGTACAATAGCATGACATGTGCCGTGATTATTGACGATGACTAATTAAGGTGCTTGTGATGATTGAAGAGTGAGAATACAATAGGGTAATACACATTAATGGCAATTGGTTCCAACCCCTCATTAAGTTAATTTCCAAAGGCTAGAAGAATAAAATCCTCACAGTTCATTTACATGGAAAGACAAGAAAGTGATGTCATGTTTACCTGCTCTGCTAGTGAGAGAAACTTGTATGTATCCAATGCATATCTAACCAATGCTTCATTCTCACCAGGGTTTATTGTGCATCTGATGTTTGGGAAAAAAAATGTTTTATTTGGCAGTTATTCTATGCCATATAAAATAAGCAGACTTTTGATTCAACAATTTGGAAAATCAAGTCTGAATATTACATAATATATTGAGTTATAAATAACTCTTTAGGAAATGCATCTACACTTACGTGGAATACACAAGAACTCCACCAGGGCGAACAAGCTGAACTGCCTGATCAAACATTCGCCTCTGGTACTTGCCATGATTCCTCAATGATTCAACAGTTTCCTGATATGACAGCAGCTAGTTTGGAATCTTTGAAGTAGATGATGGTAAATAGAAAAAAGTATTTTACCAGTAAGAAAACAAAACAAGAACATAGGATTATATGAAGCACTGGACAGCCAGCATAAAAACCAAAAATAAAATGTAGAAAGAAAAAAAATCTAAGCTAAGTTATATTCCATATCATATTGTACCATTACTTCTAGTATAGCCCAGAGTTCTCTTCGTTTCTTGTGTGACAAACGGACCCTAGTGAAAATCAATTACCTGTACTAAATCCTACAGAACCTATACTTAGTTCAAAACTGGTACTGAATCATCTTAATTGCCATTTTTAAATTTATTATTATTAAAAAATAAATTAATAAATTAATTTCACCAAAAAAAAAAAAACCCTACAAAGAGGACATGGGAAAATTTACTCGTCATGAATTACAATAAACCTTGGGGATGGAGGTAAAACAGTAATCATTTACTTGAGAATTGTTCTGAGGTTATCTTCATGCCCTTGGAAGTGTGTCCTTTTTAATTGAGAGGATTAGACATGTTACGTCAAAGCTAGAGGCAACAATAAATTATTTTGAAGTGAATGGTGCTGCAAGTTTTTTTTGTCTATATATGTTTCTACCAACAACCAGAATAAATTATTCAGATGGGCAGAAGTGCGTTTGTAACAAGAAAGATCACAAAAGTAGCTAACCTCCCCAGCAAACAGTCTGGGTCTCAAACCTAGAGCTGAACAAGGAGCATCAAGGAGAACACGATCAAAGCTATTTGGAGCAAATCCTTTAGACTTTTCAACCCTGCCACCAGAGCAGTGATTCCTTCCAGGCCCATTTCTCATTTTCCTAATACTCTTCCGTAACTCAGCTTTGCTGGTGTAACCACTGCTTCTTGTTTGCACATTTTCAGCTGAAATAGTCAGGTAATGAGACATGGAAGAGTGTATGATTTCTGCTAATACCATGAGTCCATGAACAAAAAAAATTGTTTGCCCAAACAGGGGTACACATTGAGAGTCTGATACACATGATGTGTGTGTGTGTGTGTGTGTGTGTGTGGGAGAGGTCTGATGCATCCAAAAAGATTTAAGACCAAAACATGCAGCTTGGAATCAAATTGCCGGTTTGCATTTGCAAATATAGATGATTCACTAATGTAAAAATGAACAATTACTAATCTTCATAACATGAGTGCAGTACTCACATTTTGTCTGCGAAATTAACTCGGCATCCAAACCATTTGTACTAGTGTCTTGGGTTTTGTCCATTCCCGACCCTAGTGGATCTGATGGAGTACTCTGAACTTCATCACTGACGTCCAGAATAGGCAAATCACTATCTTCACATGTTCGCCGACAAGCTTTTAGTGCATCAAGTTTATATGTGGTTATACAATTCAAATCCATCTCAGCAGCCAATTTCTTGATATCAAGCACCTGAAATTTCATTCAGAGTCAAAGAAGAAGAATTGATGATATATGTTTCTCTAGTAACATGATTGCATAAAACTGTGTGCCTACTGCAAGAAAGACACATTTGTTGAATTAAAATCTTAGATGAACAAGAAACTCAAACATTGAAACACCCTAAGCCTCAAATAGGTTTTTAGATCAATGGTTTTGGTGTGTTGTGTGCATCTGAAAGAAGGATAATCTCCATTCTTGCAACAATTTGCAATCCCACCCCACCCCCCAGCAAACCAAAATAGTAAAAGACTTGTTTTTTTTTCCTACATCACATTATGTGTCTGAAACAACCATAAGCTTCTCACAACTCAGCAACATTAACAGTGTTCATTTGTGAACGTCAGTAACCAAAAGAAACTAATGGTTTCAAAGACAGGTATAGTATTGAGCATCATCTACTGGATGTACCACTAGTCTGAGACATGCTTCACACTGATTTATAATTAACTTACAAAGTGTTCACTTTGTGAAAGACAAAGTCACTTCCTTCTCTTGATTTTGTTGCTAAACAATATATGATACTCCTAATGCCTATCAATCTATTTCATATCTCTATTTATGCTTAGTTGTTCCTATCAAAGAGTTTTGTGCAACCTTGCCGGAATCATGCCAGCCATAATAAAGAGCTCTTGTTGTGCATCATTTTCATGAATCTAAGGCCAACTATCCAGCCACAAGGAACATAGGAACACATTTAATATAGTAATAGTACAGATAATAACAACTACAATCACCTGCCAAGTTCAGAAGGTGCACCTTATTGTGAGATCTATCAGCAGCAACTATCTCCCCTTTGTCCTTCATAAGAATTGCGATTGCAGTTGTTTTACCTCCAGGAGCAGCACACATGTCCAGTATCCTCTCTCCTGGTTGAGGATCTAAGGAAACAGGTTTGCGGAAAAGGAACATATGGTAAGTAGGATAGAGATCACTGTTTGGGAGAACAATAAGATGGCAGGATGTATTAGAAATTAAAAGGATCAAACTTTCTTGGAGGAAAAGGCTGGCTAGTTCTATTTTAACAGGTATAGAGGAATGTTTTTCCAGCATTTCATGTCCAACCTGGTGTTTGATCAAGATTTTCAGTCACTTTTTCTTTTTTACTTGCAGAACAATGTGTTAAAGTAACAACATAATGCAATAAAGCATACCCAAGGCATGTGCAGCTATAATGCTTGGCAAGTTTTGAAGAAAGATTTCTCCCTCGAGCAACTCTGGAAGACAGACATTTAAAATTGCCAATTAATTTGTGATATATGTAAAAGAAAAGTCGTAATCCACATTATAAAACCATAACAAGGAGGGGGCAATAGGTAAAAAGAGGGGAAAATAATAACTAGGGATATCTGAAGAACATGAAACTATCATTTTTCCTCAAGAACAGGTCATCATTTAAGAGAGGACAGAGTATTACTAACTGCAGCTACTTATCTTTGTATTGAATAAAAACAATTACTATCAACTATTGTTTTTGGCTATGCAGTTTTTGGCATTTTCACAAAAATAAATAAATAAGTTTTTCATTCACCAAATACCATCATAAACCACAAACACACACACAAAAGAAGCTGAAAACTGTTCTTTATCTCCATGATAACTTCAAGGAAAAAGAAATCTATAAAACCTATCATCAGAGAATTCAAGTAATAATTGTACATAAGATAAGAAGCAAAAGAAATGGCAGTAGTTCTAAAGACACTATCATAATATCTACAGACAAGGAACTATACCATTGAAGGAGGGCAGTTCAAACACTCTATTATGCATATCAACAGCAACTCCTTGTGGCACACGAAAGATCCCAGCTCGTGACAACATTGTGGTCCCTTGACCAATATAGAGACCATTCCTTTCAAAATACAGAGGATCTGAAACCACACAACATTTAGAGGAAAATAAATCATGAAGCAATTAACAGATGGGACAAACAAACATTCCTAAAGAGAGTAAGAAGTTTTGGAGCATTTTAGGATGACTAGCTATCCAAAGATATGAATGAGGGAAACAACAAGTGCCCCTATAGCTTAACTTGCATCAGGTTGGCATAGATCCTGTGCTGCAACCTTTATTGTAAAATGAGGCACTACATGAGAATCATGTTTTTCTTACCTGTGGGTGATCCTTGTAAGACAGTTCCACGTGTCATACCAATACCCCATCCACCTTCAGGACCAGGCTGTTCCACAGCAACTGAAACTGCAACCACATCCCCTTTCTCAACATGAGCACTGCAGGCCAAAACACCAGGCACAAATACCTGTGAACAGATCATAAAAAATGAAAAAAAAAAAAAAAAAAAAAAAAAAA
>NC_044926.1:3944982-3970996 GCF_003576645.1 Ipomoea triloba | reverse complement strand
AAAAAAAAAAAAAAAAAAAAAAAAAAAAAAAAAAAAAGAATGTGCATTTTCTCCTTCCATATCTTTGAAAAACCTGCACTATTTATTCATAAGTTTGGAAAAGACTTTTGCATGCTATCTACCAAAATATGCATATACGTGTGCACATGCCTATGGACAAAGAGCATTAACAGATAGCAAGCAACAACAGAGAAGCAGTATTATCACCTTTTGATGAGTCGGATGAGATCAAAGGCTAAAAACATAATTTGCTAAAATATTAAATGAATACATTATTTACCTCACAAAATGACCAGCAAAAGTCAAATCACACAGCATTCTAATTGTTTAGTCTCAAGTTGATACAACCGAATCAGATTTTAAACAAACATTGCTTTCCTGATCAAGCATATCACTCTAATCCAATTAAAGAAGTGTAAATGGAAAAGGAGACAAGGATGCAAAATTCAACTCTCTGAGGCACTAGAATATTAGAAGATGCATTGTGTAGAATAAATTCAAGTAGTACTCGAACTCTTGAAGACACAGAAAAAGTAGCTAATGTCAGTGTGTTTCACTTTGCAGCAGCAGCAGAAAAAACAGGATAGATGTATTTGAATATGTGATAGAACACAAGGACTGGAATCAAACACTTACTTGGGCACCACGAAGAACTGCCTCTGCACATTTTCGGCTTACAATCACCTCCTTTGGCGGTTTACCTTCCTTGCATCCATAATCAATATCATGTGGCCCTGAACCTTTAATAAAAACTACATAATCTAGCCCAGGAAATGGACATTTTGAGATACTTTCTATAGGCCACGTACACTCCGTACTTCCACTCAACTCTAGCCGCTTCTCAACACTACCATTTTCTTGCCTTCTTTCCCTCAAAATTTTCAAAAGCTTCTGAATAACATTATCACTCGTCGACTTAAGCGTATTAACACGAATGCAAGAGTAACACGATGGCCGCCTAAATAAACCACAGAGTAAAATCACATAATCAGAAAATACAATCTCAATTGCGGAAATGGAGACAATAGCATAGCTGAAACAGTACATACGTGAGGGCAGTGGAGATGCGAGCAAAGTGTTCAGCTCCATAAGCTTTGGTGAAGTAGTCCTCCACCTCTGGATTCCATCGCAAGCTTGGATTGAAGCTGTAACGCGCTTCCTGTTCCATCTGTACACATAAAAAAAAATACATAAATGATCAAATAAATGCAAATACAGACGCATATAGGTACAGTGATCGCTGTAACTGTACGGGGAGGAGGAGAGTACCTGATGAGTGGTGGAGAGAGACAACGAGGCTCGCCGGAAGGTTTTGAGGAAATGCCTCCCTCTTTGCATTCAATTCGAAAAGGGGGAGGAGTGTGGCGGAATTTGAATGCCGCGGCGTCGCAAGCTATATATAGATGTACGCATCCGACGGTTACTGAGACATTTGTAGCCGATGGATGACCCAAAAGGAAAGTTCGGGCCTGGACCGGTATGAAAAATACTCGGTAGTCCGTTTTTTTTTCTTTTTGAAAACTACTCGGTAGGGCAAATTATTGCATGGACCATGGTTCACACAGCTGTGTGGACCANCACACAGCTGTGTGGACCATGGTTCATGCAATAATGATTGACTCGGTAGTCCGTAGTTCTGAATAAATACATAAAGAAAAACCGTATATAACTATACTTGTATATTTACGCACCAAAAAAAAAACAAAACAAAAAAAAACTATACTTGTACATTTGAAGATTTGTATTATTATTATTTTTTGTAGCTGATGATGATGGAAACTTGCCCGTCACTATTAGAATTGTGAACTAGATAAACCTTATTATGTGTAATAACGTACAAACTATACATGAAAAGTAAATTATACTAAGAAGACCATATGCGACAAGCTAAATTGAAAGGGTATTGAAAATAATCAAACTCGTTATTAATATAAACATTAAAAATAAAAGAGATAATTTAAAAATAAAATACATAATAAATGTGAGTAAAGCTAACAAACACCACATTGACACGCTAAATCATGTTAAGGGCATTTTCAAACCAGGACCTTTCATAAGCTGCACACCTGCCTTACCAATTTGCCCAACTCATATTTCTTTTACTTTTATCTGTATTTTATACTTATATCTAAACATGTACTATATATATGGTTGAGGTGAGGGGACCCGCACTGTGGATCCACCTTTGTGTACTCCATTTATGTCTTGGGCACAGAAAAAAAATGGGTTCTTGCAAATTAAATGTTTGATGAAGATGGGTTAGATGGCATAGAGGAGAGAGAATGAAGTTTTAATAATGGGGAGTAATTGACAAATACAATCTCATAAAAAATTATAAACAAAATTTATATATAATATCATGGACTAAATGTGGTACATTATGAACAATTAAAAAAAAAAAACTAAATTTGTCCAAATCAATTAACAGAGACCAAATTTCTAAAAATAAAACAATTCAAAGACTAAAACGTGTTTTTCCTAAATTTTATCATCAATAAAATGATATATATCATCTCTGAGGATATATGCACTATGGTTCAAACCAAGTACATTGTACTCAAATGTCATATAGTGACTCTCTTATTTTAGAGGTCATGACTCATTTGATTGAGTGTGGAGGTTATTTACTTTTTTGTGCTTCAAAGTAGATAAGCAGATACTACAATATAATAAAGTGAGTATCACTAAAAAAAAAAAAAAACGCATCATGGTTCTTAAAAAAAAAAGTATAATTATACATATGGACATTGCAAATTCTACTGCCATAAAAGCTAGCCACATATTCGTACATTTAATCTCCTCAACCAAACAGAATGAACAATCATGTGAAAAACATCGTATCTCTTCGGAACATCATTCACAACAAAATGCCGTCTAGCCTGCCTAACGTTTTCCCGCATCGCTACATACCTGTCTTCGGACACTCCCAACAGGATCTTTTTCAACTCCGGCAGCTCCTCGACGGAAACCGAGATCGAGAACTTGTCCCAATCCAGGACGTCGCTGAACGGCAAGACGTAATGCTGCGAGATCAAAACGGGAACGCACTCCGCGTAGATCGCCTCCACGATTCTCGGACTGGCCACCTCAAACCCGCTGGGACACAGGCAAAACTTGCTCTTCCTCACCATGTCCTCGTACGATGTTCCCTCCGGCACCTTCTCGTACACTTTAATGTCTTCGTCTTTTCCTCTCCAGTGCCGAAAGAGCGCGGGCCTTATGCGCCCGTGCAGTGCGCCTGCGAAGAATGCTAAGATTGTTCGTTCTGAGTATGGTAGTCCTCCAATTGGTCCGATACTACCTGTCACAATTATATCACCCAAAATCATTTTTAGATAGGGACTACTAACTATACACATTCTTTTCCGTAATCAAAGAATTATATAGTATTCCAGTGAACTTGTAGTCCAGCAGTAGACTCTTCTAATGAAAGGTTATAGGTTGAGAAAGCATAAAAAATATAGATGAGTCAGACCACAATGTAATAGAGTCAGTAGTTGCACTAATAACAAATAAAAATAATAACTTAAAAATTAGATTACCAATAAGGTGAAATCATACCCTTTATTAATTGAAGGGTGATCAAATTTCATAATTGTGTTTTAAAAAATTATCAACTAAACATTAATTATGATTTTAATTCTCAATATTCATAATAATTAAACTCATGAACCAAACACACCCTAATAATACCTCCATTCTTCAAATTGATCTCCGGAATGGGAACATCTTTCTTGGGATTGAAAAACTCCGATGTATTCGCATTGCACAAGGCACGAATTGCTGAGAAGTACAAGCCATGCACATACCAAGTTGAACGCGGACCCTACACCGTACCATAAAAAGCAACACATCATTAGTCAAACAAGAACTTTATACTAACCAAGAACTTCTGATTTAAGGCACATAGTTACACTCCCATATAGAAAGGAGTCGGTTCGAGTTTTAGTGGAGACGACTGCTGACTCTTTGTGCTTCAGTAGGTTGAAAAAGTGACTATGAACAGATACTACATTGTAACAGAATAGGTACTACTCAAACTTAAAAAAAAAAAAAAAAAAAAAAAAAAAAAAAAAAAAGGAACTCGAACCCTCTCCTGTATGGTATAGTTAATTACCCAGTCATGGCAAGAAAGCATGAAGTGATCAGCAGCAAGGCTTCTATTCCAAAAAGCATACTTAGTGGAGACAATACGAACATAATCACCAACCACTCGCTCCAACACAGCCTTGTCTCGAACAACTGGATCAAAAAGCTCTTCGAGAATCATGACAACACTGAAAGGGAGGAAGAATGCATGAGCTTCGTCAGGGTTGTGAGTTCGAAATCGAGTGTTTTCGAGTTCTATTTGATTGAGGAAAACCCCTTCCAGGGAGTATATATCCTTGCAAGGGCCTGAGTGAAACAATGGAGGCTCACCCTCCTCATAAACATATATCTTGAACATACTTTCCATTAGTGAATAACTCCTGCATTGAAGTAAATTGATGAATAAAGTAAATTGAAGAATTGAAGAATGTGCCGTGCCTCAATTAATTTATAGGCCTCAAATACTTGTACACTGATACTCACAAAAAGTTACATATATATATTTTTCCAGCAATTCATATGATTATGTGTGTGTACATATGTGTGTAAGTGATATGTACCTTTGGAAAGCATATGCATTCCTATATATGTCCCCACGAAGAACAAAATTATCATCATCCTCGTCTTGTACAACGTGCGATCCATTGTTGCCATTAACAATAGCATCTTTTATCAGAGCTCTAGCTCTAGAGAGTTCAGCTTCAATCCTCTCCAATTTCTTATCCTTCTCTTTGCCTCTTCTCAACTCACTTTCCACCTTCAATTCTTCTACCATTTTCGCCACTGCATTTTGCATTTTCGCCACGGCACTCGCCTTTTGCATTTTCACATTCTGCACTAAACAACCAAAAACTAATTAAAATTAAAACAAATAAAACTAAACCCGGCCCCACAATCGATTATTATATAATTAGAGGTGCAAAAAAGTCAAACCATGCTCAAACCAGACTCAAATTTGAGTTCAAAATAGTTATAATGGATCAAGTTTAAAAATTTAGGTTGGAGTTTGGATGCATGGCTTGGATATTTTTGTAAGGCTTGAGCTCAATTTGATTAGCTCAAATTGTACATGTTCGAGTTTTTGTCCATTTTGCTTTGTCTCGAATTCGGCTAGTTATTAATTTTTATAAGGTCCAAACTTTGTTTAGTTGGCTCAAATTAAGCTTTGAGTTTTCGTCAATTATATTTGTACGCACTATAAAAAAGAATCAAAATACTAACAAATTTTTAAATAAGTACAACTTAAATATCTACTGATTTCATGCTTTATCAATACAGTAGAAAAACCTAAATTATAACAGAGTTAATAATATTCAAAAAATAATAAAAAATCAATACATTAGAAAAATCAAATTAGGCAAATTCTTGTAATTAGATTACGTACATTGAAAGTGGGATAAAAAGCAGTCTTGGGGTTTGGCGGGGAAGGCGGAGATTGAGTACTGAGAGCGACGAGGGGAGAGACGGCGGGGCACGACGGCTGCGCCGTCCACGACGACCACCATGAGGAGGACGGAAGAGGTAACAAACCACCACCATTAATATCGTTCTGCTGCACAATCAGGGCAAAAAAGAGTAGCAAAGTGGAAGCGAAAATGGTAACGTACAGATTATTTATTCTGCTACAAAACTGACTCATCTCTCTCTCTCTCTCTTTCTCTCTTTTTCGGATCTGTGTCGTCTGAGTTTCTCCCTCGTTTTCTGTCGGGTGGGAATGAAATGGCGGGTGATCTGATGAAGACGCCACAGCGTGGCTCCAAGTGTCGGTGGATTGGATTGCAGAATTTAAGGTTGTCGTTCGATGCCCCCATTATCTGCAATCCACGTTTAGGAAAAGGTCAAAGGCTTGTGTATGCATGCATTCAAACGAAACAAAGAACAAAAACAATACGTTGACACATGCGATATTTTTTTAAATATCTTTGTCGTATTTAAAGGTGTTATTATACATATCTTCAATATATATATATATATATACACTAGTATTTTGTGGGCGCGATGCGTGAAAACTTATGCCCAATATTAAAATATTAATAAATACAAATAATTAATATGTATAATACAAATTATATATACACAAATAATATATGTATTTTATACACACATATATGATTTACCATTCATATAAATTTAATTAAAATATAATTAACCATTAAATTAATTATATAATAATTTTAATAACATGACAATTAAAGAATAGGAAAAAAATATGATAGATATAAGTGTAGGGTAATAATGATGGAGTTAAAACTAACGGTGTAAGGGTAGTTTTATATAACAAGAATGTAGTAGGGACAATTTTGTCTAATAACATTAAAGTGTACAACATTTAAAGTAAAATGTACACATTTATTATCATCTAAAAAATGGACATAAATCAAGGATATAACCTTGATTGAGACTTATTATGTTTTTAGATATATATATATATATAGTACAATACTATTTATTCTTTGATTATTAACGCATGTTATGTTTTCCTAGTCGGCAAAGGACCACAAGAGGTAAAACCAGCCTAAGGGTGCGTTTGGAAAACAGAAAAATGACTTCTATAAAATATTTTCTGGAAAATAAGTTATTTCCCGGAAAATAAGTTCATTTTCCGTGTTTGGATGTATTCTGAAAAACTGTCTTTGGGTGTTTGGTTCATTTTCCGAAAAATGAGTGAAAAATTGATAGAAATGTATAATTATATAATTTTATTATTTTCTTTAAAATATAAAAATATATAAACTAATAATATTTATTATAAATAAATATATAAAAATTATTTAAAAAAAAAACGCTGCTCTGGCTTCCGGAACTGCTCTGGTTTCCGGCGGAAACCAGTCCGCCAGACTGAGGGTTGCACCCAGCATTTTCCAAGTTC
Source organism: Ipomoea triloba (assembly GCF_003576645.1). Taxonomy (NCBI): domain Eukaryota; kingdom Viridiplantae; phylum Streptophyta; class Magnoliopsida; order Solanales; family Convolvulaceae; genus Ipomoea; species Ipomoea triloba. The sequence goes on along the minus strand of NC_044926.1, from coordinate 3,964,038 downwards.
GAAAAATGACTTCCGGACTTTTTGTCCGGAAGTCATTTTCTGGAAAAAAACACTTCATTTTCCGTGGTCAACGGAAAATGATTTCCGTTGACCACATTTTCTGGGTGTTGCCAAACACCAAAATTCCGGAAAATAATTTTCAGAAGTCATTTTCTGGGTAACCAAACACAACCTAAGTTACCCATAACTAGGGAGGATCGAACCTCCAACCTCCCTATCACGCGAGTCTCTCTCTCCCCCCTTTCTCTCTCTTGAAAGTGAAATTGAATGGCAGAAAACGGATCAGAACAACAAAAACAATGACCAAACGCCTCTCCCTCGCGCCGCCCTAATTCCCTTTTCCCCCGCGAGCAACGACCAACACGGCAACACAGCAGGTCAGCAACTCCATTGACGTGAACCACCAGCCACGAGGTGATTTATTTATTCCTTGAATTTAGCATCTGATCTTCTAATTTCTACAGATTTCTTTTATGCGACTGTCTCTTATCTTTTTACAGTTTTCTTGGATTCCGATTTGTTTTTGAAAACAATTGTTTTCAATTTTTGCTACAATGGAGGTATGTTCTTATGGGTTTTCTATAGATTATTCAGATCTACTAACAAACTATATTCGTTTGAAGGAACAGATCAACATTGATGAATAGCCTTCATCGATCCAGATTACCGGTGACTCAAATCTCAGGTTCACAGAGGTTTAGTTTTACATCTATATTATCTCTGTATCTTTATTTTCTGATATTTGCGTATAATTACTGTGAGATATGTTCATTTATGGTATTTTTAAGCTATAGAATGAGTCGTGGGTAAGCTTAGTACAGAATATGTTTTTGTATGTTATATGCACTAAGAGTTATATAGAAGACAAACCAAGTATAAGTATCTATTCAATTTGTGTGTATTTCGTACTGTATTCTGCATAAAAATATGTATGATAATTCTCTGTGATAAGTATCTATTCAATTCCTGGGCTGTACAGGTTTGTCCAGGTACAGCACCTTCTACATTTGATTCTCTCCCTCCTCTCAAGTGAAGTGTCAACTTGTTTGTGCTATCACCTCAAAGGCCAATTTTCTCAAACAGCTTGCACACAATGATGGTTAGTTCATGCATGTAGGCAACTTAACAGCTTAGGGAAAAGTAGTTTATGCATTTTTTATCAAGTTGCCAAGTTATAATGATATTATTTGGAACTTTTACAGTTTTTATGTATATTCTCATCTCCCTCCTTATTGACCCTTTTAATTTTTTGAAACAAATATATTCCATCACTTCTCCTGAACAAAGTTGGAGCCATGTCACATTTTAGTTGTGTCACATTTTAAAGTGTGTTATGACATTTTCACTTAATAGTTACATTAATATGAATAAGAACTAAAATGTGCAAGAGGATACTCTGCAGGAGATTATTAAAGATCAGGTTGTTAACATGTATCTGTGGCCTAAAACTCTGGAAGTGCAAATTTTGGACCCATCAAAGTATGTTTATGATTTTTTGTATTTTTCAACTGCGTTTTATGGCTTAGTTTTGGGATGTGCAGAGCCATGAAGATCCTTAGAGCAAAACAACTGAGAAAGAAAGATCTACTTGGGGCTTTTGATCCCTATGTGAAAATTAAACTCAGAGTCTAAGCTCCCATCAAAAAAGATTTCAATGAAACATAAGAATTTAAACCCAAAATGGAATGAGGAATTTAGCATGGTTGTTAAAGACCCAGAAACTCAGTACTGGAGATCAATGTTTATGATTGGGAGCAAGTAATTTTAATACTTTGTGGTTATGGATTTCACTCATTCATTCCATGTATCTCAATATGTTTATTCTTCTTGTCAGGTTGGGAAACATGAAAAGATGGCCATAAATGTGATGCTTTATGCATTTAGGAAGGTTGTAATACCTGGATTTGGAGTAGATTGGAGCTTTTTCTTTCTTCCTATGACTGCTGAAGTTGTTATTTTTCCCATTTTGCAGGACTTGTGTTCTTGAACCGTTCAAATGAGAGCAGGCTTTTAAGAGAATTACAGAATTTGTATGCTTAAAGAATCAAAAGAGACTTGGTTGAATTGATTTTGAAGATAAGTGGACAGACATATGGGAAGTATAAATGGAAGACATATATAGGGGTCTAAATGCTTGGGAATCTCTGCATTTTTCTTTAGATTTTCAACTCAAAAAGTCTGTCTCTGCATATTTTTTTTTAGAGTTAATTCCATTTTTAGTCTTAAATTTATAAGTGTCATTTTACTTTTAGTCTTTTTTTTTTTCAAAACATCCACTTTTGATCTTAGTATTATTGTGACATGACCATTTTTGGTCCTTTATCAACAAAACAGTTTAAATTTCGTATAATACAATAGCACTTCAGTCTTAATTTTGATTTTGTTTAAAAAAAAAAAACATAAAAAATATAGCGGGTCAACCTACTTTGTATAAAAAGGATCAAAATGTCATTGTATTTAACAGCATTTTAATGGTTTTCTTGACGAAGGATCAAAAATGGTTATGTCACAATAATACTAGGATTAAAAGTGAATGTTTTAAAAAAAAAAGACTAAAAGTAGAATTAACACTTATAAATCTAGGACAAAAATATAATTAACTCATTTTTTTACATTCCCCATGCATTGAGCTTTGTGCAGCATTAATGGCTTATATATACAGAGTATTAAACAATAAAGGACAACGGCAGCTGGATTTTCTTGTGCAGCATTAATTGCTTATATATACAGAGTATTAAACAATAAAGGACAACGGCAGCTGGATTTTCTTCCAAAGTTACAGCTGTATTTCCAAAGAGCATCCTTCAATGGAGTTTTTTCATGGTTTTTTATGAATTTTTATAAGTGTGATTAGGAAAGAGAATATGAAAGCATAAAAAGATTTAAAAAAATAAAAAAAAAGAAAACAAAAAGAAAGAAAGAAGACTATAAACGCGCCACAGTGCACGCACCCGGTGGGCTTTTGCTGTGCGCACAACGATTACTTGTTCTATCTGATAAATTACTGTTCCAAAATCTCTTAGAGCATCCACATGTGTGGATCATAGCAAGTTTTTTCAGACCAATAAATCAAAAGTGAGTTCATAACTAGTGTGAGAGGTAGTTTTTTTGGAGATTTTAATTTCTGCAATTAATGGGATTATTGTGGGGCCCAAACTGACGCATTAAACATGGAAAATGAATGCGCGCCTAGCTGGCGCGTAAATCACTTCTGTTTTTTTTTTTTTTTTTTTTTGCTTCTTCCCTTTACTGACTTCATTCCCACGTGGACTGAAATAACTCCTCAAAAAACTAAAACAGATAAGGATGCTCTTAGTTGATGAACCATTTTCTTCTCTTTCTTGATTTCTCTCTCCTCCAACTCACATTGTACTGTTCCAATAACTCCAAATGATCCATTGATATGGATGCTCTAATACATTGACTTTTTTTCTTAGCGGAGTTTTTGGCTCTTACACGGTTCCCTAGGGGAGTGACTTATATATATATATATATATATGTGTGTGTGTGTGTGTGAAATTTTTATATTACTTTTTTTAAAAAAAATATTTAAGTGATTTCAGTTTTGTCAGACTCTTCCTAAGTCCACAGAAATGACAGAATCCCGCCCTATCCTGAGCACAAGAGATTCAATCCACAACTTTCATCATTCAAAACATTTTTTCCATTCATGTTTCACGTGAGGTTCAAAATCACACACTACATCATTTAAAAAAAATCACAATTTCTAAAAAGAAAACATTATTGCAATCATGGCATATTTTGCCAGCAAAAAGCATTATCAACAAGAACACCAAATAAGTCTCATTTGATCCATCCTATACATACACACATCATTACATGCATCAAAATATGAGCAGATTAATTAGAACAATGCTTTTAAGTATTAGAAAACGTGCATGTTGAATAACTACGAGGCACGGAAAAAAAACAGTCATAATTTGATAATGTTACAATTTTTTAAACACTAAAGTATATATAGTGCCAACTGTCAAACTACAAAATGCATTTGATGATATGCATTTTTGGAGTTGCAAGCAAATTTTAAGTGCAATTTTATATACTATCATTGAAGACATTTTATAATTTTAGTCATGCACGTCAACATCTTTTATAATAAAATCATGTTCTAATTAACCTGAATTATATACACACATACGTTGCGAGTTAATAACATATGGTTCACAAATAGGCTATATTTAGTCAACCCAAATAGCATATATAATTGTAACCTGTATAAAACATACGAGTATAAATTGAAATTTACTTTAAAATTTCGTAATTAAATTGTACATTTTTAATGCATTAGATGCTACTCTTATAATTCATATAAGCTTAATCTCAAACTTAAAAGTTCTAATAACCGAATTGACCAAAAAAGACGAATAAATAAGGTAAGATAAATTATGAATTACAGTATATCACAACTGATTTAAATTCTAAAATATTTATAAATTAGTATATTCTAGTACTATTTGTTATCATATTTATCATGTGAAGTCAAAAATTCAAAATTTCTGTATGATTTTGCAGTGCGCACCGACTCGTAAGCGGGAATCCCACGCTTCAAGGGCGGTTACTGCGGCCGCGTGGCAGAGGACCACCCTCACTCCGCCACGTAAGGTGACAGCTCCGCCCCGCCCCGCCCCGCCCCGCCCATCCCTTCATCGCATGATGATTCGCATGAAGTAAACAACTATCGAAAACCAGAACACACCTCACTCACACTTGTTCTCTTCTACAGCGGAAGGAAATCCATTCTCTCCGATCCTTCCGTTTTCTTCGACGTCTTACCGCCGGCTTATGATGGAAGTGCCAGCAGGGTTCATCGCCAAGCTCTGGAGCTTTGTCTCCTTTCTTCCTTTTTTCTTCTTGCTCTTTACTCTTGGCTGTCTTAAAGGTACCTACATATTCTCTTATTATTATGCTCCCTCAATCCCCTTTTTTTTTTTTTTTTTTTTTTTTTTTTTTTTTTACTTCTACTTGTGTTTCATTTTCTTAATTATTACTCCAATTAATGCTATTATTAGTTCTTCAATTAATGCTCTGGAGAATATACATCCCGGCCTGAGTAAATTTGTAAATTACGATAATTGATAATTCAGTGACTCATTAATTAGGAGGTTCAGGTGAAATTGTACTGGTGATAAATTACGGTAACTCAGTCACTCATTAATTAGGAGAATCAGTTTCTGATTCTCATTAAGAATCCACCGCATTGAGTGTAATTCTACATTAGCTGTTAGAGTTTGAATCTTCCATTTGGAACCAACTGAGCTAACTGGATAAAGTATTGCTGTGATGGTAGCATTTAAGAAATGAAACAAAATAGTAGAGGATTTGTATATTGAGGGATCAGTATAGTGGCTGATATTTTCATCTTTGCTGTTAGAAAGAAGTTATATGCAGCCAAACACTGCGCAGTATACAGCATGAGTATGAACATAAACATGAAGCACGATTGATATCATGATAAAATATACTATTGATGGAAGTTCCCCATTCTTCTTAGATGCACAATAAAAGAAAGAACAAAAAAAGTTCTTTAGTAAAAATTAACACATAAAATACTATTGCTTCTCTGTTTTAACTAAGCTTATTCTGGGCTGTTGTTGACACATTGGCATTTATGTGATTGGTTTCATAAAATGTGTATTCCATAATTTCCATTACCAGGTTCTTGAACTAGAGTTGCATACATAAGAAATATTCAGATTAAATGCCCAACTTTTGGCCTATTTTGCACTAGTATCTGCTTATGTTTTCTGAGGGGTATGATGAACTAAAAGGTTGGTTGGAAATCGGTAACTGAGAAGCATCATTTTTATTTGGACAGGGTTAATCATTGGCCCCATTGTATTAGGCGTCATTGTTATCGGAAATTCCACAATTGTGGTTGGACTTTGGCTGGCTCATTTTATTTGGACCTACTACTGTGTGGCAAGGTATACTTCCCTTTGCACTGGCCATCTAGCTACTGCTATAATATTGTAATGCTGATTATTGCTTGAATATAAAGTTCCTTATTGCCTTTGTTATTGATGTGGTTTTTTAAACCCTTCGGTGTGTTCTGCTTAATTCAGAAGCAAAAGGCTTGGATGGGTTTTAAAGAGTGCAGTGCTGGTGTTATTGCCACTACCTTTGATTCTTTGGCCGATCATAGCAATTCTTGGAAGCCTTTTGGGTGGGTTAGGATATGGGTTCTTTGCCCCCTTGATTGCAACGTTTGAGGCTGTTGGAGAGGGCGTGACGGACGCATTCTATCATTGCTTTGTTGTGAGTGTTCTATCATCATAACATTCCCATTTTCAGATTCCCAATTTTAGTAGCGCCTAACAGCTTGCAAATTTGTCAGGATGGTACCGTATCCACGGTTAAAGGGAGCCTCACTGTGGTAGTGGATTTTACGGATTTTTGCTTCCACTCTTACTTCTCTTACATGGATGAACTTTGTGAAGAAGTGCATCCAAATGAGAAACCCATGGAAGTAAAGTAAGAAACACATAAGTTGGCTTTTTTTTCCCATCATAAAATTGAATGGATTCACTATGAGTTGCAGAAACATATTACCTGATGTACATTTGATATTGTCACAAGTAGGTTGTCAAAGCTGCCTAGCTGTCTTCTGGTTTCTATGCTTGCTATTCCCGTGGATGTTCCCGTCATTACTGCTGTTGCACTTTGGAAGAGCCCGTTCATGTTGTTTAGGGGTTGGAAAAGGCTATTAGAAGACTTGGTTGGAAGGGAAGGTCCGTTTTTGGAGACTGTATGTGTCCCTTTTGCAGGTCTCGCAATCCTTTTATGGCCACTAGCAGTAGTCGCGTCTGTGATTGCATCTTTCCTTTCCAGCTTTCTTCTTGCACTATACAGCGGGGTGATTGTCCATCAGGTCAAAATCATCTTCTTCTTCCCTATCATGATGTTGCATTTTTTTATCTTCACATTATTATATTTTCCACATACTCAAGTGGTACATTATATATTGCTAGGAAGATTCGTTCCAATTGGGACTTGCATACATAGTGGCAGCCATTTCGTTGTTTGATGAGTACACAAATGACTTGCTTGACATGAGAGAGGGGTCATGTTTCATCAGGTATCACTAATGATTCCGTAATTTTTTTTGGGGTGACAAGGGAAAGCCACAACCACTACCTAAGGGTGTCCACTGGATAAACCCTGCCTTGTCCTAGCCGACTCCCGTTAGGAGTCGAACTTGTAACCTTCTGGTTACCAAGTTGGGTTGGCCCAGTTTCGTACTTTTCCCTCACTTACCAATGGTATAAAGTATCCTATTATATGGAAGCTATTTACAAATTTAATATTATATGCACAAATACACATAATACCTGACAATGGGGAATGATTTCTCATATTGCATACAATGTTGATTCTATGACTCTATGAGTTCTTCCGACAGCCAGGCCTAGATACCGTAGAAATATGAGCCCTTATAATGATGAAGAAATTAGAAGGAATTCACTTGATCAGCAAAATGGAAGGGAAGAATCACGAAGTTCAAAGATGGCTTCGCAAGGGTCCAGAAAACTGAAGCAAGCTATACAGCAATACACACCAGTGCAGGTCCTAGCATGTGTTGTTTAACGATTGGAGAACGTTTCTTTTTTCTTCTTCTTCTTAGAACTGATCAGCTTTATTGAAGCAGGTGTGGGACTGGCTTTTCAAATCCTGTGAAGTGAATGGCAGAATTCTCCTTCACGAAGGTCTAATAGATGCCAAAGACATCATGGACTGCATTGCGAGGGGAAAATGCAAGAAGTTAGGTGTGAAACTTCCCTCCTTGTCCATTTTGCAGTGCCTGCTTGAATCAGCAAAGTCCAACTCAGCTGGCTTGGTGATCTGTATGTACTTTTTTTTCAGTACTCATTTTGTTTTCGAACGGAAAATGCAAGACTGTTTCAGAAAAATCATACTCGTAATTTCTTGCTCGTTTGAACTTTTAGTTGATGAGGTGGAATTAACAAAGACCAACTGGCCAAAGGACAGAATATTCGAGTGGTTTGTCGGACCGCTTTTAATCATGAAGGAGCAAATAAAGCGACTTCAACTGCAGGAAGACGAAGAAATTTGCCTTAGAAAGCTGCTAATGCATTGCAAAAACGACAGACCAGAGGATTGGGACACGATTGGATTCCCCTCCAGTGACAATGTCAAACGAGCCCAGTTACAAGCGATAATCAGGAGGTTAGCTCCGAATTCAAGGCTTCTCTTAATTTTACTATGCACTTGGCTTGAAAAGGAACATTTGCTATCACAGGTTGCAGGGAATTGTTAGTTCTCTGTCGCGTATACCTACATTTCGAAGGCGCTTCAAGAATCTGGTGAAGTTGTTATACATGGAGGCAATCGAGATTGGTCTTATTGTCTCGNATGCCAACATTGAAGGTGCCACCAAGTCTGGCCATGGCAATGGCAGTAGATGCAGTAATGGTAGAGACGACTCGAAGGATGGGAATGCAAGTCCAGAGAATGAGCTTGGCTTTCAGGTAAATGGAAATGTTGTATGAATTATGATGATGACCATTCGTTGAAACTGAAAGTTATAGCATATATGTTACATGTTCATTGTATTAGGCATACAAGTCAACTCTTAGAGAATCATATAAAATATGTTTTGTTGTGAATTATAGCAATTAGCAATGCTTAGTTGTAATCTAAGGTTTTATACCTTTGTGGTTGGATGGTTTCGTTGAAGATTTCAGATTTAAGTTTCATTCCAGTTAGGGTTACTTTTGTAAGACAGATATTTTTTTTTTTTTAATACTACTAACTCTATTAGAATGCAATATCTGTTCATAACTACTTTCTCAACCTATTGAAGGTTGAAGCACAAGAGTCAGTATTGCCTCCACTTGCCTTCACTCCACTGAGGCTCGAACTCACCACTTTCCGTATAAAGGGAAGGGTTTGATGCCATTGGACCACAAGGTTCTTGGCAAGACAGATATTATTAATAGGTAATAGGATATATATATATATATATATATATATATATATATATATATATATATATATATATATATATATATATAGAGGAATTTATTCAGGTGATGATTAATGCTATATTGAGAACTATGAGGTCAANTATATATGTAGAGGAATTTATTCAGGTGATGATTAATGCTATATTGAGAACTATGAGGTCAAATACTGATCCACTACGTCCACCACGTTCGCACACAATTACAAACATATTTAATGCATACACTCCTTTATTTTTAATTTTTAATTTTCCTTTATTTCTGATTTCATCTACTTCAAAAAAGTAGATGAATAAAACGGTAATGAGTTAAAGGATTTGATTCCAATAATAGAATAACAACAAACAAACATAGTAATGAGTATTAAAACTCATAGTATTAAAACTCATAGTATGGTGCAAAAGTCCTCAATCACACAACACCCTAGTTTTTAGGGAAAGCTTCCTAATCTATGAAAATTGGGTTGTAATCACATTTTATGTTAGATCTAAATATGATACTATATGGAAGAAACTAAATATGAGGAACCTGACTTGTAATAACTGGCATAGAATCAATGATGATCTTCATGCCTCCAGTCATAATTGACCTTCAGTGATGATCTCCGGTCATAATTGACCTTCAGTGATGATCAACAACCATAATTGTGTTGTGATGCCACTTTGAATGGTAGACCTGCAGAGTAATGTTAGCTCGTTTTGTCGCGTATTTGACTCAGAACCAACTATGAGTACCGTAACTGAATGTGCTATATAATGATTATCATGTACTCATCAATCTAGGCTTCTAGTTATTCCATTCAACTAAACTATTTGATAAGCCTAGTCAACTTGCACCATTTAATTAAAAATCTTACCTTTTAACGCAACTTAATGCCAATGTTAATGCATCAATATGACTTAAATTTTCGGAGAAGGCCATGGTTGGGGCAACCATAGTTGGATGGCCATTTTTGGAACTTTTTATTATGGCCATCTTTGAAACTTTTTTCTATTTTAATTTAATTTCTCCTAATATCTTAAAATTAACTCAATTAAAACTAGTCGATGCTTCTAACATTATTATTTTAAAAACATACTTTTACAAAAGTAGTGGGGATGTTCAACACTCCAACCAATTAAAATTGCATTACAACCTGGTCAATCTCCTGTAAATTATATTGTATATAACATCAAATTTTCATTTTGTTATTGTCATGAGAGTTATGCTTTCACATCAATTGCACCATACACTATGTGAAAGCTAGAGTGGTCATGAAGTGAGTATGAATAAAAAGAATTTTTTGACAAGATTAATAGTTTGATTTAAGAAAAAGTTTGTAATCATGATCTAAAGATACATTATAAGTAAAGTTTGTCTTTTAACTAAAATTAACACTTTTAGAGTAGAATCATTTGATTCATTATAATTTTTTAGACAAAGCTAACACTTTTAAATTATAATTATTTTATTCTTTATAACTTTTGTAAGTAATTTTGATAAAACATAAAATTCTAAATATTGATCAAAAAGAGATTTATACTTAAGCTTATATACACAAGTAAAAATATGACTTTTGGTACTCATTATTCATGCCGGGTAGAACCTTTACCCTCCATAATGTATATGATTCATGTATTTTAATAGATGCTGGTGTAAGTAATTTTATACACAAACAAAATTTGATGGGATGAACTAGCTAGTTAATTGTTCACTTTTGATTTAATTTGAAGAAAATATATGTGATTTTTTGTTACATTTTCTTAAAATATCGATTGAATTTGTGTGTTCTTAGTTTGAAATGCCCACTTATACTATTATAAAAACTAGTAAATTACCCGTGCGATGCACGGATAATTTTTTTTTATTATATATTTAGATAATCAAATTAAAGATGAAATTATAAAAAATAGAATATTTCTTTGATTATAAACAATATATTTCTTTGATTATAAGATTAGTGCAAAAGTATCACTCAATTAATAAAATATTAATTGAATAATACATGACTCGTTTGTCTGTAGATATCTTTAAAAATTTGATATTAAATATGATTTATGTAACTATATTATTATTAAAATAAATATGAGAAAAAGGGATAAATAATTTAACTGTAATTATTATAAAAATAAATTCAACGGCACATATTTAGCTTAATTACCATAATAATTATTAAAAAATTATTATTACGCAATTATAATAATATTTATGTAATTATACTTTTATACCTTAAGTATATTCATTTTCACCATATCGCCTTTATTTTTTTTCCTCCTCATCCATATCTGAATGAATTAATTGTAATTATTATAAAAATAAATCGAACGGCTCATGTTTAATTTTAAATATACTAATATTTTATAATTATTAGTTTACTTAAAATAATAATTATTAGTTAATTATACTGATATCTACAGTTAATTCCTTAATTACCATAGTAATTACACGAAAGAATATGAATGATAATTTATTTTATTTTCATAGTATTATACCTTATACATTATATATATAATATATATATATAAATTAAAATTAATTATATTAAAAAATCCAATGACCCATATTTAATTTTAATTATACTAATATATGTGTAATTATTATTTAATTACTATAATAATTATTAGTTAATTATATTAATATTTGTGTTATTAATTTCTTAATTACCATAATAATTATTAGGATATTGTTATTTATTCGTACAGTCGAATCAACCGTGGCCTTATTACCACGCAGTACTGTAGACATTTATTTTATTGAGTAAAACAAAAGTTGGGGCCATTATGTGCATATTTTTTTATTTTGTTGCTAAAACAATACGATATAGTTGAAGATGTGAAATTGGTAAGGTTATATAATTCTGAAATGCATGAATTATATAATGGTATTGAAATTGATTACATAAAAACTATATTACAAAAAGTATAAAAACAGGCTAATCAATGGAAAGAAAATGGTTTAATAATATTATGTGTATACAAATTTGTAGTATGAAACATTAAGAGTTTAATTAAAATTAATTCATTATTATTCCTTAATTCTTTAATATATATATATATAATACAAAAGTATAAAGCAACTTAATAAAATGTGAGAAAATGACTTAATTAGTAATATCGATATAATAATTTATCTAATTATTGACTTAATTACCATATATAAAAACCTTAATAAAAGGTGTAAAATTGTATAGTAATATTTTATGTATACACTAATCAGGTCTGGGTTATTATTAGATTAATTTAATAATTTAATTAATTCTTCATTTCTTAATATTATAGTATACTAATTTTAAATACTAATATGTATGTTTTTTTTTATTATGTGGCATCAATAGTGAGATAAATCGGAAGATGTGGAATTGATAAGGCTATATAATTCTTTAAATGCATGATTTATATAGTAGTATTGAAATTGATTACATAAAAAGTATATTAGGAAAAATATAAAAATCAAGCAAATAAAAGGTGAAAATTTGATTTAATGAATAATATATTTATAGTAATTTGTGTAATTATTGAATTAATTACCATATATAATATCTGTATATTAATTTGTCTAATTATTAATTTAATTGACAAAATAATTATTAGCCAATCATATCTATTCAATCAATTCCATAATTAGAAAAATAATAATTCCTTAATTACATTTAATTTATACAATTAATTTCTTAATTCCTTAATTTGAATACTACTGACTCTATTACAATGCAGTATCTGTTCATAATTACTGTATAAAATTCCTTAATTAGAATAATAATAAAACTAATAATTGTAATTAAAATTAATTAATTAATTGTATGGATTTTTTTAAAATTCATTTGCCATACAAGATTCGTTTATATTAAAATCTATTCAATTAATTCCTTAATTAGCAATAATTTCTTAATTTAGAAAATAGTAATATCTATATAGTAATATGTATCATTATTAGTTTAATTAGAATAATAATTATAATTATTTGTGTACTAATATGAAGTCTGAACCATAATTAGCGTTATTACAATTAATTTGTTAATTTCTTAATTATAATTGTAATTAGATTAATTTCTTTGTGTGTGTGTGTGTATGTATATATATAGTAATATATGTATAGTAATATGTATAATTATTAACTTAATTAGAATAATAATTATAATTAATAGTGCACTTTGAAGTATGGATTATTATTTGCTTTATTACAATTAATTCTTTAATTCAATACTTAGAGTAATTATTATTATTATAATTACAATTAATTTAATAATTGTATGATTTTTAAAAAAATTTATTTGCCAGATTCAATCATTTTAAAAATATACTCAATTAATTCTTTAATAAGCAAAATAATTATTCCTTAATTATATTTAAATCTATTCAATTAATTCGTTAAATTAGGAAAATAGTAATATAGGTATAGTAATATGTTTAATTATTAGCTTAATTAGAATAATAAATATAACTGTTAGTGTAGTAATCTTTAGTTTGACAATTATTAATAAACGAATTATACATTTTTTGTTTTTTTTTTAATCTCATTTTTCACTACCTTTTAATGGGAGAAATTTTTATTTGTAATTTAAATTCACAACTGAGAACATTATGTTGTGATTCATCAAAACCGCTGAAATAGTTGTGTTTTCAATAACAATATTGTGTTGTTTTTCGTGCTGTTGAATAATAGTTATGGATTTGTGTGATCAGTACATGTTGAGAAGATGAAGATTACTTTGAAGTTTAAAGCCATTTGCAAATGTAAAAGATGAAGATTGCATTGAAAAAGATGAATATTACTTGGAATGATTTGTGCGATCAGTGCTGAGATGATGAAGATTTCTTTGAAGTTTAAAGCCATTTGCAAATGTAAAAGATTAATATTGCATTGGAAAAGATGAATATTACTTGGAATGATTTGTGCGATCAGTGCTGAGATGATGAAGATTGCTTTGAAGTTCAATGCCATCTACAAATGGAGAAGATGAAGATTGCTTTGAAGTTCAATGCCATCTACAAATGGAGAAGATGAAGATTGCACGGGAGAAGATGAATACTCTTAGAGGGATTTGTGCGATCAGTGCTGAAAAGATGAAGATTGTTTAGAAGTTCAAGGCCATCTGCAAATAGAGAAGATGAAGATTGATCTGGAGAAGAAAAATATTGCTTAGGAGGTGACTCATGAGAAATTAGAAAGGAGGAATTAAGATCCTAAACATAGTTACATAGGTGTATTTATAGGTGTAAATACTTGTAAAATGACGTTTTTGTCCAACTGTTAATATTACAAAAATAGCCCTAAGTTTTGGGGGGAAAACTTGGCTAGGCACTTCTATTATTATATATACTAGTGTTTTACCCGTGCGATGCACGGACAAAATTTATGTTACTATAAATTTAAATAGAAAATTTGAAAAATATAAATATTTTAAAATGTACAATATAATAATATATTTGTAATTCCATATATTTGGTTAAGTATCTATTTTCATAGCATATAAAATTTAAATTTAAATTTTGTATAATTAATATAGTCTCTAATTAATCATGTACACATTTAGATAAATTTATAGAAAAAACTTACATAATTAATTTCATTTATTCCTAAGTGTATTTCATATATATTATGATTCCAACAATATGAATAATAACTAAGAAAATTATATTTAAAAAAGATGCAAATTTTAATTTTTGTATTAGTAAAAAAATTTGAACGACCCATGTTTAATTGTAATTATACAATTATTATTATAATTATTAACTTATTTATCATAATAATTATTAGTCAATTATATTAATATACATACAATCAATTTTTTAATTACTGTAATAATTATTAGATAATTAAATTAATATTGTACAATTATACTTTAATACTTTAAATATAAATGTTATATATATATATATATATATATATATATATATATACCAGCCACTTCTGTTATTATATATATAACTATACATTGTGGTCTGATAGAGTTTTTTGCATTTTTAGTCCTACGACTGTAGTGGCGCTATTAGAATTGATCCACGACTTTCAAACTTTGCAATTTCGGTCCACGACTGTAGTGGCGCTATTAGAATTAATTTCTAAATGATTAAATTTGCTACATATCTTTTTAGAAATTAATTAGTTTTAATTTTAATTAGTTTACCAAAATCAAAATGATTTTAGAGTCTAGTCTGACATGATCACATACTTTTTAGAAATGAATTAGTTTTTTTTTTTTTCAAAAATGGATGGCGTGTTGAAGATGCCAATCAATGTTTTCTTGCTTGAAAGAGAAAATTTTTTTAAACATGTAAATGGCCATTTAACCATGCTTGAAAGGGGAAAAAAAATCGGCCAAAAATGACAAAAAATATGCACAATTTTTTTTCGACGAAAAATTGACCGAAAAATTCGCCGGAATTTTTTTCCGGCGAAAAAAAACTACCGGAAGGACCATTTTTGCAAAAGAAACAATAGTCGTGGACTGAAATTACAAAGTTTAAAAGTCGTGAATCAATTCTAATAGTGTCACTATAATCGTGGGACTAAAAATACAAAAAACTCTGGTCTGATATAACCAAACTCTTGGTAGCTCGCAATTACTTGCGCACTTAAATCAGTTCCATAGTGACATAGTGTACGTTCATCTACTTTAGTGCCAAACTATATAAATAATTTATCGTCACTCCAAGAACAATGCAGCTAACTACTTAATCAAATCATTCAATTCAATATAATATATTTCATATTTTTTTAATCCAAATAAAACATAATAGTCGGTATTAATGTATCAATGATATATAATTTTTTTTAAAAAAAAATAATAAACCAAAATTTAAAAGATTACAGGTTTTTTTTTTTGTTACAATATAATGAAAAAACCTTTATATGAGGCAAACACTTTATGTTTAAATGACTTTATTGATAAATTTTGATTGCTAGACAATGGTCTCGCGAGATTTTATAATCTATTATTCAATTTTCAAGTTGATTTTTAAAACCGATTGTAGCATACTGTTGAGAGTTTAATTTTTGTTCAAATGTTGAGAACCACATCACTTTTAGTCTTTTACCCTCCTAAGGTATGCCAACGTCCATGGTGGACGTGTTTGTTTATTTTAATGATGAATGACTAAAGCTTGTGTAGAGTGAGATTTATTAATTCATAATAACCAATAAACCGATAACTTTATCTCATTTCTTCAATAAGAGATTCAAATATAGAGATTTCAACAAATTCGTTGGGATGTGATTAGCATGGCATAGTAAACTCTCTCAAAAACTGCCAAAGCAAAGTACAACCTGATCATACACAATGTCAACACAAGCAAAATATACTACAAAAAATGCAACATTGTGTGGAAACACAATCTTGAAGTGCTAAGCTAAGAATATTCTAAAAACGCACCACACAACATAATATATCAAATCATTCAATATAATATATTTCACATTTTTTTAATCCAAATAAAGCATAATACTCCGTATTAATGTATCAATAATATACAAAATTAAAAAAAAACAAAAAAACAAAACAAATAAACCAATCAAAAAACAGTAGTGATTAGCACCAAATAATAAATCATAATAATAAGAATTAGTAAAACAACCGTGGTTAGCCGTGAAACAAAAAATAAATTAAGCAAATATAAATAAACAACATAAACAAATATAAACAATATAAACAAAAAAACTTCCAATATACCTCCACATCTTCGAGCACAGATTCTAAGGTTGCTACTCGATTGTTTTTTATTTCGTAAAGACGAATCAGTTGTACTTTTATTGCTCACACAGTATTGTAGGCATTTATCTTCTTTAGTAAAACAAAAATAAGGACCATTATATGTAGATTTTTTGTGTAATGAGGCTAAAGTGGTAAGATGGAATGAAAAATGTGAAATTTGTTACATGATTTATATAGTGGTACTGGAATAGTTTATTTGGAAAACTTTAAAAATATGCTAATTGATTAGAAGACATATGTATCAGAATAATTTGCAAGCAATTTGCCTTTTTTAANAAATGACTTTATTGATAAATTTTGATTGCTAGACAATGGTCTCGCGAGATTTTATAATCTATTATTCAATTTTCAAGTTGATTTTTAAAACCGATTGTAGCATACTGTTGAGAGTTTAATTTTTGTTCAAATGTTGAGAACCACATCACTTTTAGTCTTTTACCCTCCTAAGGTATGCCAACGTCCATGGTGGACGTGTTTGTTTATTTTAATGATGAATGACTAAAGCTTGTGTAGAGTGAGATTTATTAATTCATAATAACCAATAAACCGATAACTTTATCTCATTTCTTCAATAAGAGATTCAAATATAGAGATTTCAACAAATTCGTTGGGATGTGATTAGCATGGCATAGTAAACTCTCTCAAAAACTGCCAAAGCAAAGTACAACCTGATCATACACAATGTCAACACAAGCAAAATATACTACAAAAAATGCAACATTGTGTGGAAACACAATCTTGAAGTGCTAAGCTAAGAATATTCTAAAAACGCACCACACAACATAATATATCAAATCATTCAATATAATATATTTCACATTTTTTTAATCCAAATAAAGCATAATACTCCGTATTAATGTATCAATAATATACAAAATTAAAAAAAAACAAAAAAACAAAACAAATAAACCAATCAAAAAACAGTAGTGATTAGCACCAAATAATAAATCATAATAATAAGAATTAGTAAAACAACCGTGGTTAGCCGTGAAACAAAAAATAAATTAAGCAAATATAAATAAACAACATAAACAAATATAAACAATATAAACAAAAAAACTTCCAATATACCTCCACATCTTCGAGCACAGATTCTAAGGTTGCTACTCGATTGTTTTTTATTTCGTAAAGACGAATCAGTTGTACTTTTATTGCTCACACAGTATTGTAGGCATTTATCTTCTTTAGTAAAACAAAAATAAGGACCATTATATGTAGATTTTTTGTGTAATGAGGCTAAAGTGGTAAGATGGAATGAAAAATGTGAAATTTGTTACATGATTTATATAGTGGTACTGGAATAGTTTATTTGGAAAACTTTAAAAATATGCTAATTGATTAGAAGACATATGTATCAGAATAATTTGCAAGCAATTTGCCTTTTTTAATGTAATTTGCCTTTATATTAGCATTCAATTTGTCTTATTTTGTATGCAATTCACCTTTTTCAATTAGATCAATAGTTTTATTTCCCTTTTTTGTATGCAATAGATTTAGGATAAAGATTGAAATTATAGATGACACAAGATTGAAAGAGAGACAATCAGCAAAGAGGACTATATATGCATATATATTCAGCATCAGACGATTTGGATTTGTTTATAAACTTCATTAACTTCCTTCATATGCATGTAACGTATGTCGTCTTATGATTTGCAGATTTTTGTTAACAAAAATACAATATGTATTTTTTTTATTATGTGGCTAAAATAGTGAGATAAATCGGAAGATGTGGAATTGATAAGGTTATATAATTCTTTAAATGCATGATTTATATAGTAGTATTGAAATTGATTAGATAAAAAGTATATTATGAAAAATATAAAAATCAACCAAATAAAAGGTGAAAATTTGGTTTAATAAGTAATATATGTATAGTAATTTGTGTAATTATTGAATTAATTACCATATATAATATCTGTATATTAATTTGTCTAATTATTAATTTAATTAACAAAATAATTATTAGTCAATCATATTAAAATCTATTCAGTCAATTCCATAATTAGAAAAATAATAATTCCTTAATTACATTTAATTTATACAATTAATTTCTTAATTTTAGAAAATAGTAATATCTATATAGTAATATGTATCATTATTAGTTTAATTAGAATAATAATAACAATAATAATTGCAATTAAAATTAATTAATTAATTGTGTGGATTTTTTTTTAAATTTCTTTGCCATACGAGATTCGTTTGTATTAAAATCTATTCAATCAATTCCTTAATTAGCAACAATTCCTTAATTATATTTAAATCTATTCAATTAATTTCTTAATTTTAGAAAATAGTAATATCTATATAGTAATATGTATCATTATTAGTTTAATTAGAATAATAATTATAATTATTTGTGTA
>NC_044926.1:3907388-3944772 GCF_003576645.1 Ipomoea triloba | reverse complement strand
TATGTATGTATGTATGTATATAGTAATATATGTATAGTAATATGTATAATTATTAACTTATTTAGAATAATAATCATTATTATAATTACAGTTAATTACAATTAATTTAATAATTGTATGGTTTTTTTTTAAATTTATTTGCCAGGATTCAATCATTTTAAAATATATTCAATTAATTCTTTAATAAGCAAAATAATCATTTCTTAATTATATTTAAATTCTTTAATAAGCAAAATAATCATTTCTTAATTATATTTAAATTCTTTAATAAGCAAAATAATCATTTCTTAATTATATTTAAATATATTCAATTAATTAATAATCATTTCTTAATTATATTTAAATATATTCAATTAATTCGTTAAATTATCTTAATTATATTTAAATATATTCAATTAATTCGTTAAATTAGGAAAATAGTAATATAGGTATAGTAATATGTTCTAATAAATATAATTGTTAGTGTAGTAATCTTAAGTCTGACAATTATGTTGTGATTCATCAAAACCGCTGAAATAGTTTTGTTTTCAATAACAATATTGTGTTGTTTTTCGTGCTGTTGAAGAATAGTTATGGATTTGTGCGATCAGTACGTGTTGAGAAGATGAAGATTACTTTGAAGTTTAAAGCCATTTGCAAATGTAAAAGATGAAGATTGCATTGGAAAAGATGAATATTACTTGGCAATGATTTGGGTGATCAGTGCTGAGATGATGAAGATTGCTTTGAAGTTTAAAGCCATTTGCAAATGTAAATGATGAAGATTCTATTGGAAAAGATGAATATTACTTGGAATGATTTGTGCAATAAGTGCTGAGATGATGAAGATTGCTTAGAAGTTCAATGTCATCTACAAATGGAGAAGATGAAGATTGCACGGGATGAAGATTGCTTTGAAGTTCAATGCCATCTACAAATGGAGAAGATGAAGATTGCACGGGAGAAGATGAATACTCTTAGAGGGATTTGTGCGATCAGTGCTGAAAAGATGAAGATTGTTTAGAAGTTCAAGGCCATCTGCAAATAGAGAAGATGAAGATTGATCTGGAGAAGAAAAATATTGCTTAGGAGGTGACTCATGAGAAATTAGAAAGGAGGAATTAAGATCCTAAACATAGTTAGATAGATGTATTTATAGGTTCAAATACTTGTAAAATGACATTTTTGTCCAACGGTTAATATTACAAAAATAGCCCTAAGTTTTGGGGGGGAAACTTGGCTAGACACTTCTATTATTATATATATATAGATATAGATATAGATATAGATATAGATAGATATAGATTAATTTAAGTTGTTTATAAAAAATATATCATTAAAATTCTTATTCTTATTTGACTATGATAGCATGTAATATCAATTCTATAAAAAAAAATTGTGAAATAATCATTGATGAATTGGATACAAATGATCTAGTATTTGCAGTCCAAGTGGTCGGATTCGTCTAAGTGGTCGGCCCAAGCCCAGCATGGCATCATTTTCTAAAAGTCTTTTTTTTTTTTTTTGAAGGTTCTAAAAGTCTTTTATTTTAGAGTTAATTCCATTTTTGGTCTTACATTTATAGGTGATAATCCACTTTTAGTCCTTTTTTAATTAGAACATCCTCATTTGGTCATAGTATTATTGTGGCATGACCAATTTTAGTCCTCCAACAATAAAATCGTTAAAATACAAAGACATTTCAATCTTTTTTATACAATATATGTTGAATCGCTATATTTTTTATGTTCTTTTTTTTTTTTTGAAAACATTCATAATTGAAGACCGAAATGTCGTTGTATTTAACGATATTTTCACCAATTTATTGATAAATGACCAAAATTGATCATGCCACAATAATACTAGGACCAAAATTGAATGTCCTAATAAAAAAGGACTTAAAGTAGACTATCACCTATACATCTAGGACCAAAAATGAATTAACTTTTTATTTTATTTTCCGACTTAGTCGTCGTCAACTGCTTGGGTTTAACTTTTAAGTGATAAAATCAACAATATAATGATACGACAACCCAGTGGGGTAGCTCAAGTGGCAAGTGAGCTCTCTTTGTGGGGAGGAATCTCGGGAGAACCCGGATTTAATTCCCACGAATGGACCCCGGATCGTTAAACGGACGGAGAGAAAGACCTTTGAAATTTACCAAAAAAGATCCTATCTAATCTCATTTTGAGTCCCAAAAGACACCCGCTGTGGTGAATTTCACTCACCTAATGGATCACTGAGTCACATTCATAAATCATAGTAGAACTGGAAACTTCTCTGCAACAAAGTAATGGTGCCAGAACACAGTGTAAGAGATCCTCGTATTTGGTAGATTTGCAGAAATGTTGTAACAATATTATTTTCCTTAAATGATATGTAGGCGCAATGAAGATGATGCAAGAAATACATTAACACAAAAACACACTCAAGGCATCTAAAACACTGGATCCAACATTTTAAATAAATTCTACAAGTGTTTATTGTATGTCTAGATGCAAACTTAACATGATGTTTGTATATAACTTTGGGTGAACATATCACATTTTCAACCCACAGCATTCTCCTGCAAACGATGAACGCATCCTGGCTATTTGAATTGCCATGGCAAGAGGGGGTAATCAAAAGAGAGGATACTCACCCTGCACGAGTAGCTTGTTTAGCTTCAAGCATCTTCTCGTATTCCTCGATAGATTTGAAAAGTTCGGAGAAGTTGCCCTTGCCAAAACCGCCACACCCGCCCTTCTGATAGAGCTGTCCATCTTCCTTCTTCATCATGCACCCGACTCTCTGGATTATTTCTATAAACATTGTCGGCCTGCAAGCGAAAGAGAAGTGATTAGCACTAAAAGATACGAGTAATATTTCCAGTATAACTCGCAGTTATACGTGTTCTACTCCAACCATTACACCGTGAGATGACACAACAGATACAAGGATCATTTCATGGAACCTTTAGAGAGAGTTGTTAAACAACTTCAATGTTATGTCAAGCCAAAGACAAAAGTTTCCTCCTTGTCTACTCCTTGAATCATTTATCCTCTCCCTCGACAGACTGACATGAAATTGAGTTCGTGTTTAAATATGAAGCGGGTTTTAAAACCCTAAATCTAACATCATTCACTTCTTCCCCACTTTACCTCGTGTATATCTATCGTATAACAAGCATTGAGGAAGATCTAGGAAAAAATCAAGTGCAGCCAGATGGGGATTTCCTCATTGGTCAATTCTAGTTATTGAACAGGAAAGCCGAGCACTTCATTGTTGTGAAACTGACAGATAGTTGAGACTTGAGACACCGAAAATAAACACGAGATGACACTTCTAAGTTCTAACCCAAATAAGATTGCTTGTATGAAAGACTTTTTTGACTTCCACAATTAACAATTAACATTTGGGTGGCAACAAAAGACTGCAGACTCTTCCAGTAAGATAAAGGAATGGAAAAAGATTGCTTCTTGCAAATCAGATGAATGCTTAACCAAGTTCCTCTTCTTCCATTTGCCAAAGAACTACAAGTCTACAAGGACTTTCCTTTTCTCCATTCTGTTTTTAAAAAATAAATGCTTTATACGTCTTAGCTTTTAAGCACTATCAGCCCTTCAATAGTTTCTCATACTTTTCTAAAAGATCAAGCCCCGTGTTCACTATGGCAGCATCCGGTTATTAAACCCTAATCCTTTAGTGGAAATGTGGAAATTAAGCCTAACAGTCCATCGCTAAAAGCAAGATCCCCCACCCCCACATCACAGGCATATGCACAAAGAACAAAAAGAAAAGCCTCCAATTCCAAAGACTAGCCGAAGCCTGAAGGACATTCTAGTAGCCAAATCATCCATTTCCTAGTTCACACTTCACATATATGCTCCAGAATCCATTCAAGCCAATCGAATGGAACTCGAGCCATATAAAATTATCGAGCCGAGCTCGAGCCACAATAAATTTTTCTAACTCAAACTCGAGCCAAACTAGGTTCGAGCTCAGCTCCGCTGGTTTGCACCCCTATCCTACAATCTACATTGATCTAATGATCTGTTAGAAGCTGAAATATGCTATAAGAAATGGATGCACTTTTCCCATTCCAATTCTTGGTCAAACTATAAACAGTAAACATCCTCTCAACATTCTAATCCTTTATACTTACCTTTAAAAATCAATAAATGCTTAGAATTCAACAGCCATGGCGATTTATAAGAATGGATGGGCAATAAGAACAAAGCTATAAGATTGAAAAATACCTGTCTCCAACAGGCTTGGTGAAGATTTGAAGCAGAGTTCCCTGGTCATCTCTATCCACTAAAATCCCCAATTCTTCACACTCCTTAATTTGTTCATCGTTCAGAACATCGCCGGCTCTGCTCTTTAAATTCTTGTAGTACGTCGGCGGCGGCGACGGCATGAACTCGAAACCTCCGATTCCGCTCCTCTTCCTCATTTCTCGCAGTGTTCTGAAGATATCTTCGCTTGTAAGAGCTAAATGCTGGAGTCCAGGTCCTTCGTTGTGCTCCAGATAGGTCTGAATTTGGCTCTTCCTTTTCGTCCCGTAAACCGGTTCGTTCAAGGGGAGAAGAACCGTCTCGTCGTTGTTAGCCAGCACGACAGAGTTCAGGCCGCTCTCGGCGGTGCCGACGTCTTCCGCGGTGAATTCGGCGAACTCGTGGAAGCCGGTGAAGGATTTTAGGTAATCGACGGCGGGGGCGAGCTCGTGGACGTTTCCGACGGCGTGGTCGAGGCGGCGGATTCCGTAATCGAGGTCTTGGAAGGATGCGGTTCCGTCCATGGCTTCGAAGCCCGGTAGGAATGTGACGGCGGAGGCGTCGGAGAGATAGCTAACGAATCGGAGCACGACGTCGCCGTAGAGGTGAACTTCGGCGAGTACGACTTGGTTGTTGAGTGTAACGGGCTCCGACACGGGTTTTGCGCCGCGGGAGACGCTGGCGGAGAACGCAGCCCGCGTGTCCTCAACTACCAGCGCGACCGCGCGGACGGCGAGCCCGTGTGTGGCGGCGAAGGCGCGGTGGGCGTCGGCGGAGAAGGAGGGGATGGCGGCGGAGGCGGAATTACAAATGGAGGACGCATAGGGAGCTGTGAAGAGGAACTGAAGCTCGCCGCCGCAAGCGCGTAGGAGATACGACGCGTGAGCGGAGTTTCCGGTGGAAAGATCGGATTTCGCGGCAATGGGCATTCCTAGCGCCCAGGAGAAGCGGCGAGCAGTGTTAGTAGCATCGCCGCACCAGAACTCCACGTGGTGGAAGCGTTTCACGGCGAAGTGGTCGGATTTGGGATTAACACGAACGAAATCCTTGAAACCTACCAGCTTGAAGCCGCCGTTCTCCGCCGTGGAGTGGTCGTTGCCGGAGGAGGAAGTCTCTTTGCCCATGCCTTCTGTTAATCTTTCTGAACTCTAACTGGAAATGATATGTTCTGGCCTGTCATTTATACACGTCGCAAATTTTTTTTTTATCCCGTATTGCAAATTTTGATCTTATCTCATCCGAATTTTTGTCAGCTCTTAAAAAACATTTTAAAAAATAGAGAAAAAGAGTAATAAATGTTTGCAAAAAAAAAAAAAAGAAGTAATAAACCATTCCCATGTGCTCTATGGTACCTTGTCCTTTATGTGCCTACTTCAATTAATTCGACTTTATTGAAATTTAATAAAAATTATTAAACACAAAAAGTTAAAATAATTAAAAATATTAAATAAAATAAGTAAATAAGAAATAATTAATTTTAATAAATAATAAACATGACAAATAAAATAGACCCAAAGATTATCATTCTTGATTTGAGCACATTAGCTAAGTTTGATTTCTTGTAAATTATTTATTGACATTTTTAATTCGAGGCGTCAGTTGGGAGTAGTATTGATTAAGTTAATTAGAAAATGGTAAATGTACTGCATAGAGTATTCTCTCACCCAGTGTTTACATTTTATTGGATTAAGACAAATGAATGAATAAAAATTGGCAAAAATTTATGTGAGACCGTCTCACCATGAGACGGTCGGGTCAAGATGCAAATGTAACACTTATATGCACAATTGTCATACTTATATACTCAAATGTAATACTAATCAGGAATAAAATTTTTGTTACTTATTAGGGTAAATGTAATACTTTTAAGGGAAAATACAATACTTTTACATTCGATTTAAAAGTGTTACATTTTTCTTCAAAAGTATTATATTTGCCCTTATAAGTGAGAGGCACTTGTCAACATTACTTATTATGAAAAATGTATTACTTTTTCTCTTATAAGTAACAAAAATTATATTTTTGATTAGTGTTATATTTGAGCATATAAGTATGAGATTTGCACATATAAGTATGACATTTGCATGGTGCCTTGACCCGACCCGTCTCACGAATAAGGATCCGTGAGACGGTCTCACACAAGTGTGATGATCCACCACATTTTATTGACATATCATAGGGAGTAAAAAATAGGAGCTGAGTAATGTAAGATTACTCAATTTAATTCTAGAGTTTTCTTTTTTTTCATTTTAGTCCCACAGTTATTAGATAATTTTCACATTTAGTCCCGATATTAAGTTTATCGCATTTGGGTCCACTAACATTTAAAACATTGTCACATTTGGTTTTCATACCTAATTTTCAGTTACTAGTAATCAATTTGTTTAGTAAAAAAAATGCCATGGAAAATGAAAACTTTGTCCTTCAAAATAAATCCTTTGACTATCATGCACTTATGTTCAATAACATATAAATAGCAATTTAGTCAATGGTAACCAAAAATTAGGTTGAATGGCCAAATGTGACAAGGTACTAAAGTCATAGAATCAAATGTGAAAAATAGTTAATACCCAATTTGGTCATTTGACTAATAGGATTTTATCATTTTAGTCATCGACTTTCAAACTTGCTCAATTTCATCCCAACTATGCAATTCTTACCTAAAATAATCCTTGGTCCAAATCAAAATAGTCTTGGTTGAGGACTCTTTTGGTAAACAATTGTATAGTTAGAGATAAAATTGAGCAAGTCCGGAAGTTGATGATCAAAATGGTAAAATCCTAATAGTTGAGGATCAAATCAAGTATTAATTCTGTGAAAAAATTAATAGTCGATGACCAAATGTATAAATGATGTAATAGCTGTGAGACCAAAAGTAAATAAATAAATAAACCTCTTTACCTCCTTATTATTCAGTAGTCTTAAGATAAGTAAATCACAATACAAGTTTCATTCAAATCGCAAGATGATAAATATTCCCATAATTTTGAGTCAGTCCAATTTTACTCTAATTTGCAGA
This sequence comes from Ipomoea triloba, assembly GCF_003576645.1. Taxonomy (NCBI): domain Eukaryota; kingdom Viridiplantae; phylum Streptophyta; class Magnoliopsida; order Solanales; family Convolvulaceae; genus Ipomoea; species Ipomoea triloba. The sequence goes on along the minus strand of NC_044926.1, from coordinate 3,937,517 downwards.
CTTTTGGGCATAGCTATCTTGTTTGTGCCGTGCTACTTAGAAAAATGAAAAGAGATGGACCAGTCATAGCGCATATGGATGACAAAACTTGGACGTCTCTTACAGCCTAGCTCTATCTAACTATCGCCATCACCATCACCATCACCTGCGGATCGTGTTTGAATTCGCCATAAGATGTCGCTGATAGGGACAACCGGTGATTGGTCGAGTGAGGTGGAATTCGATCGGCGCTTGAGTGCCGAGATATGCATGAGTGGTTGGACCAGGCAATTGGATGAACCTTAGAGTTGGTATTAACGTGGAGTTTTTATCCAAAATTCTTCTCAGCTCCCACGCCAAACATTATCACAATTTGGGCATGTTCCAGCTCCAGTGATTCTCATGTAAGCAAAACTTTTATGGTGACCTTAACTATGATTCGTCAAATAGGTACAACTTATCAATTTAAAATTTTTAACATTCAATAAATTACTTAAAAAAAAGCATTCAATAAATTACTTTAACAATATATATATATATATATATATATATATATATATATATATATTCACATCACAATAATATTATGACTTCTAAATATCAGGATTTTGTGTGGCCACACACAAAAATAGCTCTTACAAACTTATATTGTGTTGGTCAAGTGTACTATTACTATTATTATTATTATTGTTGTCACATTAACTGATAGGGAATATGTCCCGGGTATACTGCCTTACGTTGTCCGTACGTATGTTCAGTGTATTGTACGAGCATTGGGCCCGTATAAAAGGGCCTAAGTCCCTCATCGTAAGGGACTTTCTCCTCTCTTGGCTCTCTCTAGAAAACACTGTGATTGCTCCTAACTCTCTCTACACTATTCAATAATAACAATGAATGAGGAAGGCTTTGGGGGCTCATTTTCGGCTATTTGCTTTCTATTCTTCATGTGATTTTCATACTCATCCTCAAATACATACAAAATACACTAAAGGATTTAATTCATATCATTAACTATAGCTAACAATATTGTCAACTCGACATATTATTAAGGACTATGCTAATTGCTATAGACTCCTATAATTATCACTTAGTATTATATACTTCCCATCGTATACTTCCTAATACGTTAATTATACTATTAATATAGAATGTGAATTGAAATTATAAAAATGTAAACAAAATAGTGAGTGCATCGTAAATATAATGATATGACTGTTTTTTTTTTTTTTTTAACGATCTGATATGACAATGTTGATTTATAAAAGTAAGAGATTGCAGGAATAGAGCAAATAGTGGCCTATTTCTTAAAACCACAGGGGCCAATTATTTATTTCTAAGTATTAAGGGGTCAAAATTGTATTTTACTTTTTATTCTTCCCACCCAAGAAAGGAACTGCTTTACTTCTTCCTCTTGTGACAATCCCAGAGCTGGTTTTAAACTAACATCGAGTCGAAAGTTCGATCAATCCTCTCTTATTTTCATCTGCGAAGTTAACCTAAACCTTGAAAATGGACGCGAATTTGCTCAACGATTTGGATTCACCTCACTCGATGGGGACCACCATCATCGGCGTCACTTACAACGGCGGCGTCGTTCTCGGCGCCGATTCTCGAACCAGTACAGGTACATTCATCATATCTGTATCTGCTAATTCTTATTTTAGGTTTGCTTCCAAGGAAAATTTCGACGATTTAGTGAATTGAACTCCGATACTTTGTTTTGATTAATGGATTTTTATTCGTTTTGTGGCTGGATTATAAATTCAGGAATGTATGTGGCTAATAGGGCCTCAGATAAGATCACTAAGCTCACTGATAATGTCTACGTGTGTCGTTCGGGTTCGGTAAGATACTATATTTGCTTGCTTTCACTTTCCTATTGTATCTGCACAAATGTGATGCTTAATCCCAAGCTGACTTATTGTGTTCAATGCATTTTCTGTAGGCAGCAGATTCGCAAATTGTTTCAGACTATGTTCGCTACTTTCTACACCAACACACGTAAGTTTGTTCACCTTAAACACATGCATCATTTTATAAATATTTTCATATTTGATTGCAAATTAAGCCAACTTGTATTGGTCAATTCATTTGTTGCAATGCTAATACTATAGCATACTGTTTTTGCTCCCGATAGTTTTAAAATTCTCTAACTTAAGTTTGCATATGACATATGAAGGATGGTTTGTGTCTCCTCAATGGTGTTTACTTCTTACTAGTTATTGTTCATCTGGTTGTTACTGAATTATGCTTAGCTTCTATGGACCATGTACTCTATTGATTGAAGATCCTTGGGACATGAATATTGTTTTTATTTATCCAGGATACAGCTTGGGCAGCCAACAACTGTTAAGGTTGCAGCAAACCTTGTCAGATTATTAGCCTACAATAACAAGGTATGGAATTTTTAGTCACTTTGAACATGCAAAGCATTCACTATTTTTTCTCAAACTTGTTTCTGTGCCTCACCCCTGGTCACAGCAATATGTACAAAACATGTATTGATTCTATTGAAAGAAATTACCAATAGCCCTACATTCAGTAGTTCTGTTGTTCCCCGTTACTGCTTAATGACTTGCCTTTTTCACTGGTGCGTGTTGGGCTTATCAGATTTTGGAATATGTTTATGATGTATCATATGCTTGTTGTTTGCATTCTGGAGTTTCAAGAGGTTTGAATCTTGGTCTTATGAAATAGTAAGGTTTGGGGCTGAGATGATTTGATTGTAGAACTGAGACTTCAATTATGAGATTTTATCTATTCATTCTCAATAGATTTAGGGTTACACTTGTGTATTACGAATTTTCTTTGTTGTTTAATAACTGAACTATTCAGAATATGCTTCAAACTGGGCTTATTGTTGGTGGCTGGGACAAACATGAAGGAGGTAAAATATATGGGATACCCCTTGGAGGCACAATATTGGAGCAGCCTTTTGCTATTGGAGGTTTGTTATGCTTCCAATTTATTTTAGTTATTCCATTACTTTCTACCAAAATTGGCCTCTATCTTTCTTTACACAACAAAACTTCTACACCCTAAATGTTAGTCAATTCTCAAGAGACATATATGCACTTTGCCTGCACTTTACAATTATATTGGGCTTCAGCTTCGGCTTTCCACTTTGTTATCCAGATGCTTGTCTAGTATTTTATAATGCATCATTTATTATCATCATTGCTCTCGGTTAGTTTAAGGGGCTTTGTTCAGGTTCTGGTGTTCACATGTCATAGCAGATTAAATCTATCAATTCAATGTAATTATTGTTATTATTATTTTAAAAAAATTCAACGCAATTGTATTGCTTCGGATAGAGTCATGGTGCTAGATGCTTCAGATGCTCCAATTGTATGAAAGTCTAACTGGCTGAGACAATATTTGATTGTCCCTTTATCTACATACAGGATCAGGCTCTTCTTATTTGTATGGTTTCTTTGACCAAGCATGGAAGGAAGGAATGACCCAAGAAGAAGCTGAGGTTTGTTCATGAACATTACTAATTTGCAAGGAGTGGTTATAGAATGAACTGCATTATCATCCAATCATGCACACACTTTTTTCTTTATTCCACAAATTAGATATGCCAAGGCTATCTGATTCTGTCTTTACCTACCTGGCTATCCCCATACCAGCCGCAAGGGCACTAAGATTATCAGCATATGATCTATTGAACATATGGATCTACTATTAACCTGGAGCTCAGAATAGAAACTTTGTGAATAGAGGTTTTTTCTGTTCGGACAAGGTTTAATTCATCAACTTAACCTCCAATTTAGTGGAGGAAAAATACTGAAATTTTATTTATATTATTATTAAAGATGACACCCTGGCTTGGTATAGTTTGGTTTTCTTTAGTTTGCTTAATTTTATTTTTGTTTCTGTTATTATAATTTATTATTTTTTGGGTGTAAATGTTTCAAAAGTTTAGGAAGCGTGGATGTTCTAGAGCTTTTCATGTGGCATGTGCATGCCTCTTGCTGTGGAAAATATTTCTTTGATTCTCCAATAAGAGGATCTGGGCTCTATTAATTTTTTCCCATCATAATAATTTATGGCCTGATATCTGTTAATTAGTTTTGCAGATGTTTCTAAAGATTATTTATTTATTTATTTAATTTTTTTTTTTTTAAATTTATGCAGAAATTTGTGGTCAAGGCAGTGTCTCTTGCCATTGCGCGGGATGGTGCCAGTGGTGGTGTAGTTCGGACTGTTACTGTGAGTTATTTCCAATGTTGCAAAAATCCCGCCTAGGCGCCGATTAATCCCCGCCTAGGCGCTAGGCGCTGGTCGACCGCCTAGCGTATCACATTAAATGGTGGTCTAGGCGGCTGGCCGACTAGCGACTGCCTAGGCCGCCAAAGCACCGCCTAGGCCGCTTAGGCGCTGACCGCCTAGGCGTCCACTAGACCGACCGACTAGAAGGCCTAGTCGGTCGATTAACTATTGTTCTTTTTTTTTAATGGGTTATTTCACTCAAAACAATATCGTTTTGAGTGAAATAATCGTAAATTGTACAAACTTTAGATATTTTTTAGGTTAATATTTAATATTTTAGTATTAACTATTAAAGTATTATATAATTTATAATTATTAATCTTTAAAAAATTAACAATACTTAAACAAATTTTTAAAAAATAAAAAATAAAATAAAAAAATACATAGGCGCCTAGGCGCCGATTAATCCCGAGCGCTTAGCGATTTTTTCAACCATGGTTATTTCATTTAATACTCTAGTTTATGATGATTTTGAGCATTCTCAGCACAGATGATACTGGCATTTCAGTCATGTACTATGTCCATATTTCATCATTATTATAACTGTCCTACTGACCTGCCCCAATTACATAAAACTTTTGGGATAGTTGCCAGCAAGACTTCCGAGTATTTAAATGAATCACTCATATAACTCAACTAGGTTTCCATTGGACTTGAAAGCATAATAGTTTCCACTTTCCACGGATGCAATATTTTGTAGTACCTGACATCATTGGGGTTGCAGTGAACTCATCATTGTCTTGCTACCTGTGCTCTTACGTCCTTTTGCATATAATTAGCATGTACATCTGTATGATGATCTGAATAATGGCAGTGACAATTATGATCAGCTTAATCATATTAAAACGATACTCTCCTTCATTGTTTGGCTGCATGTATGGTTCTTTCATCAATCATCATGCATTATTGTTCCTGCAGATTAACTCGGAAGGGGTAACTAGGAAATTTTACCCAGGTGACACCCTTCCATTATGGCATGACGAGATGGAGGGACACAATTCACTTCTGGATATTTTGCAAACCAGCAGTCCTGAGCCGATGGTCAGTTGAGAAAGGAGCATTGGTTCTAGCACTAGTTTGGCCCAAGAGAAACTTCTTCAAAAAACTCTTTTTCCTTTTATAAGAACTATTAAGTTAAGGCTTATTTAAAACGCCCTTGTTATGTTTGGTTGGAAGCATATTAAAAAGGCTTATTTAGTCTGCTATTACTAGTTTTGTTAAGACATGGGAATTGGAATCAAATATTATTAATCAAAATGAGATTTAGAGATAGTTTGGTATAACTTATTTTAAAATGCGAGAAAATTTAGCTCAATCAGAAATTTAATTTCTTTGAAAGTGAAAGTTATTTCAAGTTGGTAATTGGTATAACCTGAATTTTTTCTCTATATAAATTAGTTGACATAATTCATATGGAAAAGCAATAATATCCAAAAGTGATGAAAATCGATTAAAAAATCAATTTCAAATTTGACACATTAAAACGATGAATAAATAAATACTTTTTACTCATTATTTCGATTCTGTCATAAAATATAGCAAATCAAATATCTTATCGCACTATGACATATAGGCAGTTTAGTTAGTCACTGAATGAAGTACAACAACATTATGGCTGCAATATAATTTTAAAGTTTATTAAATGTAAATAAAGAGAGGGTGTGTGTCTATGATTATTATTATTAGAAATAACAATTATATATAAAATTTTATCAATTCAATTAATTTTGTAACTTTTTAAAACATAAATTAACAGAGAGAGGTTGGCCACGAAGTTATTTTTCTTTAAAGTTGATCAGAATAATCATCAGATCAATAGTTTTAAAAGGATTTGAGCAAAAAAAAAACCAATATTTTTCTCCGTATCATAAGGAAGTGCGGAGTAATAGAATTAGGCTTTACCAGAAGGGTCCTTGAATAGGAATTGGGGCTTCATTTTCCCCTTTCATCTGCGAGCGAGCGAGCTAACCCTCGGACTCAGAGTCACAGAGAGAAGAAGCACTGAACAACTCAGTGAAAGATCAGCAGATAATAGAAAATGGCGACGCTGGCTCGGTCCTCTCGAAGAGCCCTAGCAACCACTCTCTCCGCATATTTGCGCCGCGGACAATCTCAGTTCCGCCGGCCGCTGGCTACGGAGGCGCAGGCGGCAATCAAGGAATCATCGCCGGATCGAGTCAAGTGGGACTATCGAGGGCAGAGAAAGATCATCCCTCTCGGGCAGTGGGCCCCTAAGGTAGCTGTGGACGCCTACGTGGCCCCCAGCGTCGTACTCGCCGGTCAGGTAACCGTCTGGGATGGCGCCTCTGTCTGGAATGGCGCCGTTCTCCGCGGGGATCTCAACAAGATCACCATCGGCTTCTGCTCCAATGTCCAGGAGAGATGTGTCATTCACGCCGCTTGGTCTTCCCCTACAGGTCAGTCACTACATAGCATTTGTTCCTCTTTTCCCAATGCTTAAGAGTAGTACATTGATCTGCTGCAACTGTTGCTTTGAGATTGGGGAATTAATTACTTTGTTCGTTGATTGTGTTTTTTAAATTATTTTCATAAGAAATTTTGTGTATTTGACCGAGAAGCTGCAAAATTTTCTTATGAATCAAGGGCTTCAAACCTACACACCTGCATTGTTTAGGTAAATGAACTTATGACGAATTGTATAATATTTGTAAGATTTTTTATTTTAGAAACTCAAACCACAATAGAAGCTGTATCCAAAATCTTTTACTTAACAAAGCAACACTGAATAATCTTTCTTTTACTAAAGCTTTGTCCAACTTTCTGGGCTTTCCTCTTGTGGTAATTGCATTTAGGTTTAGTTTCAAAAAGCAATGAACTGTGAATCACTTAACTATTTCTGATTTTCTGTTATTGACGAGCATGCAAAAGAGTCTTTTCCACCTATCCTCCAAGGTGCATCCTTCTAGTTCTGCAGTGATTGGATGCTTTCATTTTGATGGAGAACTTGGAGAAATTGAAATCTTACTTGATGGTTTTAAAAAAAAACTGAAAATCATTGCAATTTCTAGAAAGCCTTGATTTTTATTTTATGGTTGTTTTTTAGGGGGAGGGGGGTATTCCCATTAATGGCTCTAGTAAAGACATGCATCACTGTTCGTAATTTCAATAATGAAGTTCCTCCATCCAATTTTCTCAGAAATATAAACAGGGTTCAACTCTCTAACTTTTCCTTTCCTTCATTTCTTTCTTCTTTTGTTGTCACTCTATCACGACCTCAAACCATTGCATCCTACCAGCAATTAAACTTCTGTCCTTGACTCAACTACCAGCCAGCATATGTTCTTGCTATATTCTCCTTTGTCTGTGACAGAAAATCATGCATTGAGTTCTAATTTTCAATTTTGAATGGCAAAGCACAACTGCGACTTATGTACTATTCCTGTTATTGACAAGCTTGCTAAAGAGTCTTTTCCACCTATCAAGTGGGTGTTTTGGAACCTCCAAGGTGCATTTTTTCAGGGCCGATTAGAGTGAGGAGATTTGGTAGTGGTTGGGTGCTTTCATTTTTATGGAGAACTTGGAGAAATGAAAATGTTACATGTTTGTTAAAAAATGCAAAAAGAATTAGAATTTCAGGAAAGTCTGTTATTATTATGATTTGTGGGTTTGAGTAGGGTGTTACTATTTCTGGCTTGAATAGATAGACATGCATCACTACTCATAATTTGGATTTATGGGGTTCTTCTGTCCAACATGGTTGGCACTTGGCAGTATCAGCAATTCAGTGAATGCGTGTGTGTGTTTTTTTCTTTTGTCTGTGTTAGAAGAATCATGTTCATATTGCCAATCTTTTGTGTTTCAAGAGAAAAGGCCTAGCAGTATAATCACAATAAAGAAAGAGATCCCATCAATATTATCTACTGTAAATGAAAATTTTGATTCATTTTTATAAAAATTTGAATATGAAAAAAAAAAAAGATTAAAGAAAAGAGCAGCTTTGAATTTCTTTTTTAATGGGAAAAAAAATCAACAACAAAAACTCAATTATCCTTTTCTAGGTGGTAGACTTGGGTTCAAATCCCACTACCCCCATCCCCCATTAGATGTGCCCAAAAAAAGTTTAAAAAAAAAAAAAACCATTTTGTTATCAAGGGAAGAATAAACTTTCTTCTAGTTTTGATTTACTAGTTGAGTTTTGTGCTTATTATTATTATTATTATTATTATTTTATTTTATCTGATGACATTCATTAGTAATTAATTTACTAGTAACATATTCGTCTCTTGTGCTGCTTAATTAACCCACTTCTGTTCAGACATTATTCACCTAACATTGTCATTTACAAACTTTTTCCTGAAATTTTATCTCCATTGATGCATGAATTTAGAAATATAGGACGGAAGAAATTATTGAAACTTGGTCACCCAATATATAATAAGCTATTTTTGGTCCAACCTAAACTTCTTCTAAGGACCTCAAGATATTCTGCCCCTTCTAGAGATTGGAAAAATCCCACGGGGAGTAACCTTAATTAGTTATATTCTCCTGTAAGATGTGGGTAAGATTGTGCTTCAGGCCCTCAACTAATTTATTGCCACTTTGTGTTTTTAATTTAACTCTTTCAGTCTTTTGTCTTCTAATATTACTGGATTTTCTTTCTCTCCATTAAACACCTGTTTCCCTATACTTTTGTGTTTTTACTGGTATACCATGTTTAAGCATTTGGTCCTGAGCAACTTCATAGTATCAATCTACAGACTGTAGACCTTATTCTTTAAGTTGTCTGATTTAATCCACTGTTTCAAGTTGTGTGCACAATGTACATGATCATGATCATGTAGACCTACAATGTATGACTTGGCTCAAATTCAAATTTTATGACAGTATGAATTCTTTGCTTTACAATTCTGGTTTTGTTCTTGTCTGCTTCAATTGTTATGTAGATTATTATTATTATCATTATTATTATTAATATTAATATTTTTGAAATTGTCGTAAAGCTCTATTAGATATATGTATCTATCACTGATGGGATTGCTAAGGTTGGAGTGTTCATTTTTGTTATTTTGTGCTGGGGTATCAAAGTGGAATTAAGGGTGAAATTAGTATTATTTTTAATTTAGTTCTTTTGATACATTAAATTGGTTCTATCTTTGGAGAGAACTTGGGACTGAATCTGACTGACCATTGTTCTTTTCAAAATTCCCAGGGCTTCCTGCCGAAACAGCTATTGACAGATATGTGACCATTGGTGCGTACAGTCTCTTGAGATCCTGCACTATTGAGCCTGAATGCATCATTGGCCAGCACTCCATACTTATGGAAGGTTCTTTGGTGGAGACCCACGCAATCCTTGAAGCAGGATCTGTTGTCCCACCAGGGAGAAGAATCCCGAGTGGTGAGCTCTGGGCCGGGAATCCAGCAAGATTCGTTCGCACTCTAACCCATGAGGAGACACTGGAGATCCCTAAACTCGCTGTTGCAATAAATGATCTGAGCAATAGCTATTCCTCAGAGTTCCTACCTTACTCAACAGTGTATTTGGAAGTTGAGAAGATGAAGAAATCATTGGGAATCTCAATCTGAAGCAGAGTGCTGCTTGATGTTTTTTTTTCTTTACAAAGAAAATAAGCAATTGTAGGACTCGAATGCACGTAAAGTTTCCTTGTTTTGCATGTGATTTTTGAAAGCCAACATGGTGGACATTCAATGGCTTCCTTTGGGATAATATGTTTCTGTGTTGTATGGCTATGCATAATATGCATTGATCGTTCTAAGGGGCGAAATCTACTATGACATTGTTAATTGTAGAACTCGAGCTTTTACTTAAATTTAATGAACCTTTGCAGATGGACATTGTATTTAATGTTGCATTAATATGATTGCTAAAGGCGAATTTCTCCTTGGTTGTGAAATTGTTCTAAATTTGATTTGATTTTTAAGTGTCATGAATATGATGTTTTGATTTGCCTGCCTTCTATTGTGAGGAGTATCTCTTGTGCAGTCATAATTTGAACTTATAATGCAAATTAGGACCCAAACAAATTTACTAGAAAGTTGACTTACCTTTAACCTAAAATTATTTTCGAAGTATTGTGTTTTTAAAGCAAAAATGAAATATTTTAGGAAAAAGTGTCAAATAGGCCACTGAACTTATCGCTTTTGTGCAATTGGGCTATTGAACTTAAAAAGTGTGCAATTCAACCATCAAACAAGAAAAATTTGTGCAATTGGACCATTTTTACAAAAATTTTCTAGTAAAATCCAATTATATTACTAACATATATGTATTAAGAGTGACATTTTCTTCTACCATACTAGTTAGGAGTCAATATTGAAATGTTTTTAATTCAAATTGAATTAAATTTTTTTGTAAAAATGGTCCAATTGCACAAATTTTGCTTGTTTGATGGTTGAATTGCACACTTTTTAAGTTCAATGGCCCAATTGCACAAAAGCAACAAGTTCAGTGGCTTATTTGACACTTTTTCCAATATTTTATTAATTGATCTTGTCCAGAGTAATGATATCAAGCTAACAAACAAACAAATACTTACCTGGACGGGGTCTATGGGTGATCATAAAAACCCATGGCCTAGATCAGTGACTTTCATTGCACTTTGAAAGGGCACTGGTTTAAGGTCTGCTCAAGTAGCGGAGCCTACGTCATAATTTGTGGCTGCGGGGGCCTGCATTCGCGCGGCCCCTTCTTAAAAATTAAATTAAAAAAAAAAAAAAGAAGAAGCTAACAAACAAATGAGCTAAATGAGCACAAATAAAAAGCTAATATTAGAGAAATGGTTTAGCTAATTTTTTGATGTCATTAATCAAATTCAGATGTATCAGTTGAGATAGATTCTGCACTATTAAGCCTAGATAGAGATGCCAATGACTTGAGTGCTGCTTGATACAAATTCTTAGAATTTTTTTATTTTTTAATTTAATTTCTTCCAATATCTTAAAATTAGTAAATATTCCCAACCCCCAAAAAACACATTGAAGATGCATACTTTTACAAGAAAATTGAAAATGTTCAACCAATTTGTTATATTTACATTCTAATTAGGAAATTGCATGACGAATTGATCAATGTCATACAAATTTGTATGTAAAATTAGATTTTCATTTTTGTTACTTCATGAGAGTTATGTTTTCATACAAATGTTGTACATGAAAGCAGTCCATGTTGGTCTTATTGTCTAGTATGGAAATATTGACGGTAGTACATGTTGATTGTATTAGGCATTCACACCAAATTTTTAGATAATCATTTTTTGTTGTGAATTATAAAAATGTTTTTTTTTTGAAAAGAATTATAAAAATGTTTAATGTTCCTTTTATCATAGATTTGTTTAGTTGTAATGGGAGGTTTTATACCTTAAAAACATATTTTAGAAGTCTAAATTTAGTATACAAATTATTCTATATACTATACAACGCATGTTTAGACATTATGAAAAGGAGTCGAGATGTAACCATACTTTATCATAGTTATTAATATTTAAAAGAGAAAATTTCATTTTTTGTCCTATGACTATTGAGCTATTGTTAATTGGAATTCACAAGTTTAAAAATTGTCAATTTGAATCTACAACTATTCAATTTCAGTTCCTCCAGTCAAATTGTCGGCAAGAAGTAGACGGAAAAAATTTTAATATGTAAAATGATGAGGGCAATTTAGTCTTTTACCTCTGTTCGTCTTCTCTAGTGGAGAAGGCAGCCTTCTGGTCGTCTTCTCCGGTGAAAAAGACAACAATCAGTTGCCGGATTTTTTTCTCTAATTTAAAGAGTCACCGGAATTTTTTTTACCGGAATTATCGTCGCCGAAATCTTGATGACGGGATATTTCAGGTAAATTACCTGTTATTGAGTTTAGATATACTAAAATGATGAATTTGAGTGTTTAATTACACTTTTTTAAAATTTAGGGATCTAATTACACTTTCGAATAAAGTTTAAGAGCTTATTTGATTATTTTCTCCTCTATTAATAAATAAAACAAAATTAATACTGCTGTTTTTTTAATAAAAAAAGAAAAAGAAAAAGAAAAAGAAGAGGGGATAGAGAAATCCGCAAAAATTGGAAATATATCCGGCGCCACGGAGAAACGTTGGCATGGCTGAACGCCATCGGCGAAAGCACATCGACCATAAAAATTCAAATCAAATTCTGTTTTGTCTGTTTAGAGAGAGAGAGAGAGAGAGAGAGAGATAAAAACACAAACGCCGTTCAATTCCTCTCCTCCCATTTCCTTTCCATAAAAAATAAAAACCATTGGCTCTTCCTTCCCCTTCCGTCACCCTCCATTTTCCCGGGAATTTCATCTCCTACCGAAATTTCCCGGGAATCCATTCCTTCTACTCCTCCTCCCTACAATGAGGAAGAGCCAAGGTGTAGGATCTCCCAGGAGAAGCATGACCATGTCCACCGTCAGCTCCCCGTCCTACGCCAGAAGGAGGTCTTTAGCGGCGTCGGACAACGGCGGAGACACCGCCTCCAGGAAGTCTCTTACCTCGACGCGCTCCATGTTCGCTTTCCTCTCTCCCTTCCCTTGCATCAATACTCACCGCATCGCGGTTGTTATTGTAACGGCTTTCTGTGCATGTTTTATTTACATTTCTTATTTGTTCAGTTCAATGCTCTGTTTCACATTTGTTGATTTGAGATTTTGAATTAACCGAATTTGTTTTTGGTTACATCCATCAAACATTTAGGTTGCATGCCATCTAGATTCTAGCTCGTATATATTTAGACTGTGAATATGTAGGTTTTTGTGTTGTTTTGACAGATGTTGATTTGAAGTAACCGTGTTTTTTTTGGTTACATCGATCAAACATTTAGGTTGAATGTCATCTAGATTCTAGCTCGTATATATTTACACCGTGAATAAGAGCTTGTAGATTTTTGTGTTGTTTGGTGTGGCCAAAATATTGCATCCATCTCTCTTTCTTTTAAGTACTGTGTAATGCAGAAAGGTTTCATTTCTGATACATCCTCTATTTCCTGATATTTTTCTTATTTCCGGACATATGAGTTGAAATGTAAATTTTCTTAATGATTTTGAGATCCCTGTAAGAATAAGGAGATACGCGATGTTGATACTGTTCCTTTTGAACTTGGACCTCTGTTGGAGCTAAGCAAATTATAATGGGATGATTATTGAAAACTCCTTTTAGAAAAAGTAGTAAACGAGTAATACTTTTGGCTTTCTTCTGAGTTTTGCCTATTCATTTGCTTTACACCTCTGCAAGAAGCCTGGATAAACGGGTCTTCACTTTCCTACATCCCCTTTGTTCCTTGTCTTTCTGGCTCAGATTTGTATTTTGCATGTTTTTGTATAGTTAATGATTTTACTTGCACATCTGCAAATGAAGTACTATGATTTTATTATCAGTGTGGAGATACTGTGGAGAGATGATGCTTATGGTTTTGTGATCTAAGAACATAAAGTGACATCTCCACTTGGCTATGTTCAATACTATAATGCATGTGTTTTGATCTAAATTTACTTTAATGTGCATGTAATTGTTTCTTAGTTCAACAATTTATTCTACTACTCATTGGAGCAGGGGACTGACTGGAGAGAGGACAGTGAAGCGATTGCGGTTGTCAAAAGCTCTTACAGTACCTGAAACAACAACTATACATGAGGCTTGCCGCCGTATGGCTGCTCGGAGAGTTGATGCTTTATTGTTGACTGACTCAAATGCATTACTATGTGGGATAATGACAGATAAGGTTTGACTTGAATACTGTTCAATACTGCTTAACACAATGGTTCTTTTGGAGTCTTGAATATAGATGTCTTCTTCCAACTAATTCATCTCCTTCTATTTTTGTTTATGTGAATGAAGGATATTGCAACAAGAGTAATTGCTCGTGAAATTAATATTCAAGAAACACCAGTTTCTAAGGTTATGACAAGAAATCCGGTCTTTGTGCTTTCTGATACTCTTGCTGTTGAAGCTCTGCAGAAAATGGTCCAAGGTTGGGGTTTTTTTTCTTTCAACTTCACATGATAGAGAATCTTATAAATTATAACATCAACATTTTGACCGACTGCAGGAAAATTTAGACATTTGCCTGTTGTGGAAAATGGGGAGGTCATTGCTTTGCTTGATATAGCAAAATGTCTGTACGATGCTATTGCTCGCTTGGAAAGGGCAGTTGAGAAGGGAAAGGCCATAGCAGCTGCTGTTGAGGGTGTTGAAAAGCACTGGGGTGCATCTCTTTATGGTTAGTTATGAAAGCTTGCAATTATTATTTCTGATGATATATATAATTGCTCTTAGGACAGAATCTCTTAGCTCATTATTTTCCCAGTCTTATGGTTGACTTATATTGCTCTTGTTGATTACTTAAAGTGAAACATGTTTTTTGTGCTCCCTTAATGCAGGCTCCAATACATTTGTTGAAACAATTAGAGAGCGGATGTTCAGACCCTCGTTGTCTACAATTGTTCCTGAGAATTCAAAGTAGGTAATATCTTTACATTTAATTAGTACATTATTATTTCCATCTTGTTTTGATGTGCTATTCACAGACAGTTATTTGAAAGATGGATTTTACATAAGTTATTGTTGTGGTGTTGCCAGGATTGACACAGTTCAACCAAGTGATACTGTTCTATTTGCAGCAAAGAAAATGCTTGATTCTCGGACAAACTCTACAATTGTAACAGTTGAGAACAAACCATGTGGAATTCTTACGTGAGTTATTTAACATCATAATCGTTTTAACAGTTGCATCATACGGAACCTATAGTGATAAGATGGCTTTCATACTCTTTTCAGTTCAAAAGACATCTTGATGCGAGTCATAGCACAAGATCTTTCCCCTGAGTCAACTCTAGTGGATAAGGTATTTCTCTTTCGCTGCTTCAGAAGATATATATTTTGTTCTTAGTTTCAAATAAATATTTGTATAACTTTTTTCTTTGTGAACTTTGTCCCCTATTCAATTTTTTTTCCTATTCTATTCACAAATTCTCTTAGACTTCCTAATAGTGGCAGATAACGTTTTTCCTTGCATCTTTCAAAAGCAGCTAATAAAGTCCGCCTTATTTCAGTTTTCCCTCTGCCTTTGTGCTCACTGCAATGGCTTTAGTGCTTTGGTGTCTGCTACTTCAATTTTCTTCATCCACTCATGTCCAGCAATTTAATGGCTTGAACCCACCACCTAATGATCAAGTCACTCCCTTTTATTACACATAACTAAAAATCACTTATTAGTGTTAATTTCACCACTTTCTTCTTATTCTGGGTGCATGTTTCTACTATAAAATTCTTTCATCTTCCCTTCAGACAGTTCCTTTTTAGAATGGTGATGGATAATGAATTTAAAGTAAATGGAGAACAAGAGAATAAAAATAAGACACTTAAGTAGCTGAATGTGGAAACCAATCACAAAAGAACACTTATAGGTAAGCTCCAATTTGTTTTGTAACTAGCCTTTACATTTTTTTTTTTTTCAAATTACACAATCTCGTTATCTAGATCGCTCTAATCGGCGCCCATGCCTGGGTCTTGGAAAAAAAAAAAGAAGAGCTAAAAACTACTATATGTTAGGACCTGTAACAAGCCTTCATTAACTCCATATTCTTAATAGATACCCTTTTACCTGTTTGTTTACCCTCACTTGAACTGGCTTGATCAACAAAAACCCCAAAATTTCAGGTGTCTTTGATTTGATTTGAGGTACCTGAGTTCAAAGTGTTTGGTTTAGAAATGGATATCTTCCAATATACCAATGAAAAAAATACTGAGTGAGAAATAAAAAACTGCATAGAACTTGAGCTTACATTTCCAGGAAACTTACCAATATCCTGCAACCTGCAGTACTCACTGATAAATGCTTGTGGCCTGAGATGGCTCTGTGGGACTATTTTTGTTGCAATGCATTAAGTATTTGCTGGTATGTATGAACTTTAAAACCATGGGTTAGATCTCACTGTTTTTCTTGACTTTTTTTAATCTAAACTCTAGGTCATGACCCCTAATCCAGAATGTGCAAGTGTTGAAACACCTATTTTGGATGCTTTACATAGGATGCATGATGGAAAATTCTTACACCTGCCTATTTCTGATAAAGGTAAATTACCCTTTTGAAGAAACACAATAAGGTTAACAAATTATGTGTAGCATTTCTTACTTTTACATTCGTGATCTACTGCAGATGGAACGGTTGTTGCTGTTGTTGATGTAATACATATCACTCGTGCTGCTATTTCCACGGTAAGGCACTCATTTGTATACATAAGTATATTCTAATGTATGGATTTAAGAATAGGCTTGCGCCATTTTGGCGCCAAATGGTTTCAAAAAGCTTGCATGGGGTGCATTGTCATGGCATGCATTTTTTTGCTGTTGCCTTTAGATTGGGGAACTGTGTTGATCCAATGTCCTGGGATGAGACAGACTTCAAACTAATAATGTTATACCACCCGTGATAGAACTATGATTTCTTATTCCTGTTGCTAATTTGGATTGTGAGAATAATCTAGCTATTCATGTGAAGAGAAGGATGGGAAGCCCATGCCTTTGTATAGTATGGAATATTCACAGAATAATCTAGCTATTCATATAGTCTGTCCCATTTATGCAAGTCACCCTAACATTAGTATCAGCTATCAAATAGTGACTTCTACTCATTTACTTAGAATTCTCCACTTTTATAGAAAAATAAAAAAATTGAGGTTTTTTTTTCAAATTAATTATTTTATAAATAGGAAAATGGAAACTGTTTGTCAACCTAACAAATGCATTCAAAAAATAAAATTGACTCCAAATATAAAAACATATATAAGTTTTCGTTTATGGCTACCATTATAATCACCGAATACCCACTTCGCCCCTACCTACTACTCCACCCCAGCCTATTACGCCACTCCAAACTACGCACATGTTCTCACCAATGATACTACTGTTGCTATTATCCTTTACTTCTACCTATCATTATTTACATGCCTGCCTACCCACCACCATTGTTGCCATTAATCACCACTTACTTTCCACCTACGACCTCAACTTCATATATATGTACTTTTATATAAGAATCGATCGAATTTCAAATAACTTTACATTTTATAATTTATAAAATAGTTAAATATGAGCATATTTGTTCTTTAAATAGGAGAAGAAAATTTGTAGAGTACTGGAAATGAAGACTGGAAGACATGTTTTCTTACTGAACAGGCCTTATCATTTGATTTCTTCTTTGAGACTGAAATAACAGAACTAGCCAATTGAAATATGACTCAGATAGGGGTAACATTTCTCTTGGCAATTGCCATATGGGTTTTCTTTAAAACTCCTTATGGGTCTCTTTTTTCTCCTTACATATTTAAAGGCCCAACAGAAAACAATTTTTGTTTGGTTTAAACTGAACTCATAAAATCACTCTTTAGAGTTTAAACCCATGATGCTACTATATCACATTTCACAAAAGAACCTACCCGTTTAACCATTAAGCCATTGTATATGCCTTTAAAACTCCTTTATGAAAATAAATGTTGCATCCATCTCTCTTCTACTTTGCACAGAGTCTGACCTTTTCTATTGATAGGGTAGTTGTAAATCCAAGATTTAGAAGCATTCTATAATCTTTTTACAACCCAGTAATCCTCACTTGAATAGCAGGTAGGAAATACTGCTGGAGTTAATGAAGAAACTGCGAGCACTATGATGCAAAAGTTTTGGGATTCTGCTATGGCAATAAGTCCTCACGATGATGAAGAGATCCGTAGGTTGTAGCCTGTTTCTGTGATTGGTTATCTTCATTCATATTCATTTCTTGACTTTCTCTAACATTTGCTATGATAAACCAGTGAAGCTTCATTGAAATTGGCCTTCAAAGGGCAAGAGACAGGAATATCACTTCCATTTCCTTCGTCAGCCCTGCCAAATACTTTTGCTTTTAAGATTGAAGACAGAAAGGGAAGGATGCATAGGTTCACTAGTGGTATGTCTAATTGATTCATGTGGTCATTTTTTGAAGCATGGTGTTAAAATATAAATCAATCACCATTTACCAACAATTAGCCAAAGAATTGGTAATATGCTTAATTAGCAATAGCTATTACTTTGTATATCACAGATTCACAGGTTCCAGCTCTCTAATTATTTTTCCAAGAAGTTCCCAGAACTTCCTTTCACTTCCCAGTTTGTGAATTATATGTTCTTTATGTCATTCCTGATGCACCATGCTGATTTTTTACTGTTTCTGGAGTTCAGATACTCGAAGCATGACTGATCTCATTACTGCAATCCTTCAAAGATTGGGAGGTGACATTAGCTGGAACAATCTTCCTCAGATTCTGGTAAACACACCACAAACTTCTGTTCCTCTTCATGAAAATGCCCCTCCCCCCACCCAAAACAAACTCTGAAAACACTAGAGACATTCTGTTGCTTCATCTAAAATGCTGATGAATATCCTTTCCACTGCAGTACGAAGATGAAGACCACGACCAGGTTGTACTTTCATCAGACAGTGATCTCATCACAGCTGTTGAGCACGCAAGGTCTGCTGGTTGGAAGGTAACCGTACCATTAATTCAGTGCCATTTCTTCTGCACCATAGCATAAACAAATGCCTTTACCACGTTCTTTCGCAATTATCATTTACAGGGACTAAGGTTGCACTTAGATTATTCAAGAATGCCACATCGTAGGCTGGGTTCTGGCTCAAGTACCGTAGAATATGCTCAGACAGATGCATGGACTGCAGCCTACAGCGCTGTGGCCACTGGTGCTGCAGTAATGGCTGCTCTAGGCATATTAGCATTCTTGAGAAGAAACAATAACTGATAATTTTCAAGGCAGACCGGTGGACTTAAGCCGGTAGCGGCTCTCAGGTGCTTGGCTGGGTGGCACTTTGATGAACCAATTCGTACTGGAATGATCAGCAGTTGTATATAAATTTGTATATATGGCTCCGAGTTTGGAAAGGAGTTTGCAATTCTTGTTTCTGCTAACTAATTTTTTTAATTATATTGTCTATATATATATATATATGATGTGTCATGTGTGTCTACAAATAGCATTGTATATTCTGTCATCAATTCTTTCAGAGTAACCTCAATGCCTCTATTTTTTTTTAAATGTTTTGTGGTGCCAATTAAAAAGAGAAAGGAGGGCAAGAAAAAAAGGGAGAAAAAGATAAAAGAGCCGATAACAAATTTAAAAATACGAGCATGCACCTATTGGGCACAATTCTTGTGCTTCATGCACAACCATTTGCCTTTGTTTTTTCTTTTCTGTCCTGACGAGCCCTACAAAAAATCATTCATTGCAGAAGAAAAATTCAACAAAAAAATCACTCTCCACATTTGTTAAAAACCAACCCTGTAATTTTATTTTTTTTTTTTAAAAAAAGACCTCTAATTTTTGTACTTACTGTAGTATGTAAGACGCACCAACTGGGAAAACAAAAACGTCGGCAGCAGGACTTGAACCTGCGCGGGCGGAGCCCACTCGGACATACCGACTGGTTGATTATAGCGCTGCTCTATATCATTATAATATTATATTACTTCGTAATTTATTACTCCGTAAAAGTTAACAATTACGGAGTAATATTTATTGTATTATTAAAGGAAAATAATATTGTTACAACATTTCTGCAAATCTACCAATTACTACCTGACCGGAACGCCTCCTAATCTATACCTAATGAGGTCTTCAATTCTCTCAGTGATCTTCATCAAATTTAGGTAGTTCTATATTATTAAAAGTAGAAGATTTTTTTTTCCTTTAACATCTAATTAATAAATATGTTTCTTCTTTTGTTTTTATTTGTTGGAATGAAGCAAATCTATGTGTCATTGAGAAATCTTAGAAGCATAATAAATTATTGTTCCATTTTATTATCTCTCATGAATCTTAATCATGCATGCATGGCTAAATCATGGTAGCAGACTGCAGACATGATAGAATATGCATATTTTTTAGCCAGTTTTACGGTCGATGAATTTCACAAATTAATTCTTTATATATACATATACAAATTCACATGAGGGTCTAAATTAAAGCTAAGTTGTGAACCTGTGCGCTAATCTGAATTCTTAATCTTTGATTATTGGACGTTTCTGATCATCTATTAATTTTACCATTCGTATCTTTTTATATTGGTTTTATTTGGTAATTGTGGTAATCTAAGAATATTTGTGTCTTCTAATTACCATCTTTTGCGGATATTTTGATAGTCATTACCATTTTTTGTCCTACTGTAATTACTGTTATTGTGACATTGTCAATTTTAGTCCATTTTCTTAATTTTTGTCAAATTTTAACCACTCTTCTTTGGGCATTGTCACTTTTGGTCCATCATGAGATAATCCGTCCAAGGGCCGTGAAATAGAGGGGTATATTTGTCATTTCAGTTAGAGATTGTCGTCTCCTATACCATTTGTGAACACAGTTTTAGTCGCAGACCCAGTCCCATTACCAGACCCTTTCCCGTCCCAATTCCGGACTAAGACCAGAAACAGGGGCAGAAGGATAAAGCCGTGGGCTCAAAATTAATCTCTGAACTCCCAGTTCTGATAACATTTATAGGCAAAAGAGTGCATAAAGACTCAAACTTTCCTACTCTGTATTGCCGCAATATCAGACAAAATGCGAAATTCGCAAGAAAATCTCGCACAATTCACCATGGAAACACACAGAAATTTCGACAATGGAAGACAAAAATTTAGAGCACCCTTAAAACACCCGCTCAAAAAGCTTCCACACAGACATAGAGAAAAGGTAGTAGCAGAAGAAGAAGAAGAAACGAATTATTGAGTGGCACAGCTTTCAAGGCAAATCCAATCCCAGTTTGAATTCTGAAAAAGCTAGCGTGAACAGAACCGAAAGGAAGAAGAAGAAGAGACCCAAAAATCTGCAATGAAAGGGCTGTCGGCATTCCTGTGCAAGCCTAAACTAGAGGAAAAGCAGACAATAATACTCTGTTAACAAAAATCTTTAACAAAGACAGACATCATAACATGCTAAAATTTTCTATGTATGTTCATAATGTAGTGTGAAATATAAATAAATGATTTATATATTGTGTATGGTGGAAATAATTAGAAAAAAATAAGATGAAAATTGAGGATAATATGGAAGCGGTGCGGACCCGAGTGCGCAATCAAGAAGGGGTGGGGGTGGGGGGGTTAAGGTTGAAGAAGACTTAAACATCACGACAGCGAGAGGGAAAGAGAGTAAAATACATACAATACATACTGCTAGCAGTGAGGCAAGAGCTTCACCTACCGTACCTTCATCTGTCTTAACAAATGGTATAGGAGACGACAACCTCCCACTGAAATGACAAATATACCCCTCTATTCCACGGCTTTTGGACGGATTATCTAACGAAGGACCAAAAGTGGCAATGCCCAAAGAAGAGTGGTTAAAATTTGGCAAAAATTAAGAAAATGGACTAAAATTGGCAATGTCACAGTAACAGTAGGACCAAAAATGGTAATGACTCTCATTTACCTTCTGTTGCTCTAGTAAATCGTTTTGCATACCTTATTTTCTTCTTTTGCTCTAGTATATAGAGTTGAGGTTACATTTCAAGTGAGAACCTACTTATTATGTGAATTTGAAGAACTTTGCAAGCCATTGATCTTGGATGATCCAATGGCCCATGATTTCCTCTAATAATTGCACTGGATGTTTTAAAACGTACGTACAGGGATGTAATGGTCAATACAACAATTATTTCCTTTAATTCCAAATTTTAACAATTGGATTAATTGTCAAACAATTTACACATTATTCATTCTCTCTTCATGATCACTAATTCGAAATACAATTCTCATGACAATAACAAAATGAAAATCTAACGTGACATTCTTACATATAAATTTGCATCTTCCCGATATGTTATGTGATTTATTGAGTTTAGAATGTAAATATGCACACTAGTAACATAGCAAATTGGTTGAACATTCTCATTTCTCTTTTATGTTAAAGAATGAGTCTTCATTATGTGTATTTTTTTTTCGGTTAAGAGTACTTAAAGTTATAATTGAGTTAGTTTTTAAATATCGGAGGAAATTAAATTAAAGACACAAATACAAAAAAATCATGTTTAAAACTTTAATTTTGTGTTTACGGTAGTAGGGCTTTAAATACGAAAATGTAGTAAATCTTGCTTTTGAAAGCCTCTTAAAATGTTTATATTTTCACAGTCATTTTTTTATGAACTTTTTATTTTGTTGGGTATGTCTTGTGATTTTTTCTCTATTGCCTTATCCTGAGCTTTCCAGGTTACCCTGATTACAACAATTGTTGAAAACTTAGATTTTAAATTTTTTTTAAATAATTGAACAACTGGGTCGATTAAATGTCAAAAAAGTATTATTGTTTATATATAGAAAGGCACATTAACACCTCATGAAATATATAGTAATATACCTATTAAGGCTAATAATTAAGAAAATGTTGATAAGTAGGAAAAGTTTGATTAATTTTATGTACAAGTTTAGTAAAATATTCATGAATTAATATTCTTTAATAGAAAAAAAAATTCTCCAAAAATGTAAAGATAGTCAGATTTTTAATACTCAATTATGTTTATTTGAAAATTTGATTACTTCAAATTTTAAATGAGTGAATGTGATTTTCAATTTTTGTTAAACGTGATTTATGCCGTTAGTATAATAATTAATAATTATTGGAATACACAAATCAATGTAACGTAATATTGTCAAGAAGATTTTACATATTTTGAGATAATGCAATAAATATATTGATTGTCAAATTAATCTCGATCAAACATAAATTGAGAGAATCATAATTTTGATTTGTTTTATAATTATATGGAGGATTTATTTCGAATTGATGCTATCAATCTGGTTATCACCCAAAAAGATTACTTACCATGATATTTTGGTTGGGGTCTTCTCACAAGCACATAATAATAATACGAAGTTCCTTCAAAAAAAAAAAAAAAACGAAGTAATACCAATAGCATATTAAGGGTTTTTCAAAAAAATAAAATAAAATAGCATATTAAGGTAATGGATTGACAATTTAAAAATAAAAAAAAAAAACAAAATCACATTTATTATTTAAGAATTGAAGGACTGCCCGTCGAAATATAGAAAAATTAAAGGATCAAATGTGCAATATCTCCAAAATTTGGCGGTTTTTCTTGGATGGCGCAGTTAGGTTCCTCCATGAACGACTTTTGCGAAGCTTGTGCGTTTGGGGTGCGTTCGTCGTTCCGATGGCTTCGTTGGGTCAATCGTCGCCGTCCATCTCCCTGCTCCGCCTCACCGTTTGGTCAGTGGTCACTAATCGCTTTCTTTACTGTTCATTTTCATCAATTACTAAAATTGTACTCTGCAAAGTCCCATTTTAAACCTCCCACATGCTTGTGTTTGTGAATTTGTTCTGATTAGCTACAGTATGCATTATGCGTGCAATAAATGTGTATCTGTAGTGGATGGATTTGTATGATCTGAGAAGTAATTCGAGGTGTGAATTGTAAATTAGATGAATTTACTTCTCCCAGATTAGATGAATTTACTGATAGTCGTTGATGGTTGTGATTCGTGTGTTGACTAGTCCGATGTAACGGACATCAGTTTTATTTCTGATTTCACAGATTGTGATGGAGAGTTGAAATCACATACTAGAAACCTTCCTTTCACATCTAAGATGATGCTAAAACCGTTTTTGAAATAATGGTTGTCCCACGAAGAAATGCTAATAGACACTTCTTTTGAATTGCATTCATAAAACCCTAACGCATCATTTGGAACATGGACAGGTAATCCTCACACGTAGATTGTCGTACTGCATCATTTTAGGGAAGTCTGTCAATTTACTATAGTGAGACACGTAGTACCAAAACCATTGTGACAATTTTCATGACATGTATTCCGGGTTTTCTATCATATGATGCCACATCAGGAAGAGAAGTTTGTAGGGGAAATATATGAGGGGTAATGTAGCATTGCTCTAATAATATACTTATACTTAATACAAACACGTAGTGCCAAAACCATTGAGACAATTTGCTTGATATGTATTGCGGTTCTCAATTATTTTGATCCATTACCCTTTACCTTGATTCTTAGCAACAGCTATGGACTCAAACATTGCCAAATTCATTAGCACCACCCAAGGAGATGAGTCTTTTAACTTATAAGGAAATTGAAAACCTTTGCCAATTTATCAGAATCTTGGTGGATTGGATGATACTTAATAGATAGGCTAATTTAATGGTGCATCTATTGTATTGCCTAGAAGAAGGTGGAAATCCATAATATTCATGCTCTATATAGGCTTGGAACATATCATTCCATGTGCTTTAGCATTAGAAAGGGGTTATATATAGATTTCATTTAATTTTTGTCACATCCATCATATTAAGTTTTATAGAGTAAGTCAAGGTCTTGGAATATCACGGTTACTTTTCATCCCCTCCTTTTTGTGAAAGGTCCCAACATATCATGATTAGTAAGGAAGGACCTCTATATCATGTGTGAAGTTTTGTAATTACACGGCACCATCAGGCTCTCCGTTTCTTGCTAAAATTGTCAGTTTCTGTTGCATAGTTTTTCCTTCTTTTCAGCATTATTCATAGTTGTTTAGCAGCTGTCATTGCATGCTCATAGTTTTCTGCAATATACTTTTTATAGACATCTATTCCTTTTGTCACGTTATAAGTAGCGTTGAAGGTGTGACAGTCAGGGACCAGCAGGTAGATCCACGTAAAGCATGTGAGAGCACTGTAATCAAGAAAAACATGTTACATGGAGGACTCAACAGAATTTTGGTATAATAGAATGCCTGAAGACAAAAACAGATTTGGACAAAAAGGAAAGCGAGAAAGTAAAGTAAAAAAAAAAAAAAACTAGAAATAAAAGATAAAATTAAAGAACTCTCTATATGAATAATCGGAATCTTTTTACAATACGGAGTAGCCTTTATAGGTCATGATCACAATTAAGGTAATGCCAATAACCACAAAAGCAATGCTTGAGTAAAGTTGGATTACTTGGATACTTTGGTAATAATAAAATTACTAATAATACACTCCACATTGCAAATGTGAATTAGGAAACTGTTGATGGATAGTTTGTTTAAGATGCTTTTGTGTGTGAATTTAGTAAGATACTCCGTATTAAGTTTCTTTAGCAGCTAGGATGATGAGTAGAGAAGGGAAAAATCCAACCTTTTTCCTATTACTACATCATCATATTGCACCCTTTTTAGGGAAAGTCTGTCAATTTACTATTGTCAGTTTTAGATTCATGGATTAAAAATATTTGCATCCAAAACCATTGTTACGGTTTGCATGACATGTATCCTGATTTTTTAAATATTTCAACCCATCTATATCTACTCTGCCCCTTGATTCTTAGCAACAGCAATAGACTCAAACTCTGCCTAATTCATTAGCTCCACCCAAGAAGATGTGTCTTTATCTTATGAGGAAATTGAGCCAATTCATCAGAAGCTAGGTGGATTGCAGGCTATTAATAGATAAGTTAATTTAATGGTGTGTTCATTGTATTGCCTAGTGATGCAAGTGCCTGAAAACAATGGATTTGCACCCAAAAAACAAGGCACCAAGAAAGTAAAATACAGAAGCTTCTAAAAATAGAATGTAAAATTCAAAAAGAACACCCTATATGAATAATTGGATTTTTTTTTTACAATACAGAACAGCGTTTATAGGTCATGGTTATTAAAACAACAATAAAGGTAATGGTGATAACCACAAAAAATATGCTCGGGTGATGTTTGATATTTTAGTAAATCTAGCCTTAAGATCAATGTAATGGATATTTGTTAAAATTTATTCAAGATAGTTAAAACCTTCATGTAACCTGATATATGTTAATATGCTGTATAATTTATTTGAACATGTATCCTGTCAACGACTCATATGATGCTGCATTGGTTTTCCTGATGTCTTTCTTATCTCTAATAGTCACGTCTAGCCATAGACTTAATTGCATTTCTTGGTATCTCTTTGTTTATTTGTATGTGGGTGCATATATTACATTTCTGTTTTTTGTCTTTTCTATTTTTTGACTGAGGATTTTATTTGCAGCTTTGCACCTTGGTATAGGAACGAAATAGTGACTGTACTTGGGTTAAGGAGAGCCTAATTTGCGGTGCACAAAAGTTTCCTAGAACCTTCTTGGTTACGCGACTCACATTGCTGGTTGATTCTTATCTGAACTTGCTGTCAGGTGTCACGTGGATTATGCAACATCGAGATTCTTTTGGTATCCAACTTCATTGATCTTCATTTGTTGGATCAATGAAGTTGTCATTGAAGAAAGATGGACAGTTTTTTAGGACCTACAAATGTATTTTTTTTCTTTTTTTTTTTTGAAAAGAAAGACACCTACAAATGTATTTAGATTTACAGGCTTTGCAAAATCACAATGTACATCCAAATGGACAGTTTTTTAGGACCTACAAATGTATGTATTTAGATTTACAGGCTTTGCAAAATCACAATGTACATTCAATGTACAACTCTTGTGTAAAAAACCAGTGATTAATGTTTTTATACTGATTTGTATTTGTTCATTTTAAGACCTCCATTGTTGAGAAATTTTACATAAACAAAATCACAGTGCAGATTGCAGAATGGTCATCTGATATCTTGAACCTTTGCTAATATTTTCACCCCTAAGTTAATGAGCGTGCGGGCCACGTGTACTAGTCGTGCAGTGTAGGTTAATGTGGTAAAAAAAATTAGTATATTAAAAAAATGATAATGAAAATGATTACTCTGATGTTTTACTGTTTTATCTAAATGTGATCATATTTGGTAAAAGGTTTAAAGGCCCACACAGTTAATTTTTTTCGTTTTTATTTGACACAAAATAGTGAAAATTCAAAATAAATATTAGATTAAAAAAAAGTTTCCATAATTCTAATCTCATTACTAAATACAGAATTTATCTTCCAGATTTGCACATAATTACTTTGTTAAACAATTAATTATCATAAAAACCAGTCATTATGACAAAATCCACAGATGAAAATGTATATTTAAAACAATGCAAAAAAGGAAAATTTCATTCAATGCAAATAAAATAAAAAATATATATACTAAATTTTAGTGCCAAATTTAACCATGATTATAATTAAAAAAGGCTGTCTACAGACACAACCCCCCCCCCAAAAAAACCACCTAAATGCTGATTACAATGAATTGAAACATCATTCCTATATATTTCATATATATCTACTATTTTCCAATATTTATAAACGTTTTCAATTCTTCTTCAAGGGTTTCAAACAATTTCTCAATTTGTCAGTCTCTCTGTTAAAAGTGGCTGCACCAGTAATTGCCTCCCTGCTCACTCTTAACCGATACTGCATTGCCAGAACGATTGATATACAGGTTTGTGCTTTTTTTTTTTTTTTTTGTTGATCAAATGCTGTGTTTCCTTTTCCTTTCCTTTTGCTTTGTATGTGTGTATATATAGCTCATTGTAAACAAAATGTTGGCTTGTGTTTTGATGATTGAAAATTTTTGAGTGTTGAAATTCCAAGTTTTCACAGGGTTTAAGGTAAGCTTTACTGGAATTCTTTATAAGCCTTTTGAATTTACGTTTCTTTCGTGACCATGCATTGTGTAGGTGTGTATCTATTGAATTTGAGTTCGTTCGTTTAGCTTTGTGCGTGTCTGTGAAGCTATAAGCTTTATTCCAGGTTTTTCCCCTGTTTTTCCTTCTCTGCAAATTTCGATTGGTGATCTTTTTCGATTTAATTTACTTTGAAGCTTATGTGGGGAAAACAAAAATCAACTATAGTTTTTGTATAAAGAATTGAGTGTTTTGCTTTGATTTTGAGTTGATATAACCGGTGAAATGGTTGTGGATGAAGGATCTAAGCTTTATTCCAGGTTTTCCCTCTGTTTTCTTCTCTGCAAATTTGGATAGGTGATCTTTTTCGATTTAATTTACTTTGAAGCTTATGTGGGGAAAACAAAAATCAACTATAGTTTTTGTATAAAGAATTGAGTGTTTTGATATGATTTTGAGTTGATATAACCGGTGAAATGGTTGTGGATGAAGGATCTTGAGTTGATATAACCGGTGAAATGGTTGTGGATGAAGGATCTAGGTTTGATATAACCGGTGAAATGGTTGTGGATGAAGGATCTAGGTTGTCTTTTTGCCATTCATGTCAAATTTACTTTTGAATTTGTAAATAACCATGATCTGGAATGGAACATCGGTGTTCTTTTTCAATTTAATTCACTTTGAAGCTTATTTGGGGAAAACAGAAATCAACTATAGTTTTTGTATAAAGAATTGAGTGTTTTGCTATGATTTTGAGTTGATATAACTGGCGAAATGGTTGTGGATGAAGGATCTAGGTTGTCTTGTGCCATTCATGTCAATTTTACTTTTGAATTTGTAAAGAACCATGATCTGGAATTGAACGGTGCTGTTTTGATCGAGTTATGTGTTCTTGTGTTGCTTTGTTGTGCAGTTGATCTGGTTGGAATCGTGTTGTGCCTATGTGACAGATTTATTTTCCTTTTCAAATTTGTTAATTTTGTTTGTTGAGTTCTTATTGTTCCTGCCGTAGAAAAAAGATTTGAAGCTTATGTGGGGAAACAAAAATCAACTATAGTTTTTGTATAAAGAATTGAGTGTTTTGATATGATTTTGAGTTGATATAACCGGTGAAATGGTTGTGGATGAAGGATCTAGGTCGTCTTTTTGCCATTCATGTCAAATTTACTTTTGAATTTGTAAATAACCATGATCTGGAATGGAACATCGGTGTTCTTTTTCAATTTAATTCACTTTGAAGCTTATTTGGGGAAAACAGAAATCAACTATAGTTTTTGTATAAAGAATTGAGTGTTTTGATATGATTTTGAGTTGATATAACCGGTGAAATGGTTGTGGATGAAGGATCTAGGTCGTCTTTTTGCCATTCATGTCAAATTTACTTTTGAATTTGTAAATAACCATGATCTGGAATGGAACATCGGTGTTCTTTTTCAATTTAATTCACTTTGAAGCTTATTTGGGGAAAACAGAAATCAACTATAGTTTTTGTATAAAGAATTGAGTGTTTTGCTATGATTTTGAGTTGATATAACTGGCGAAATGGTTGTGGATGAAGGATCTAGGTTGTCTTGTNGCACCATTCTCGATCTGTTCTCTAGATATATCCTTGCATATTAAGGTCTGACATAACATGTATGTCTCACATTGTATAAAGAATTGAGTGTTTTGCTATGATTTTGAGTTGATATAACCGGCGAAATGGTTGTGGATGAAGGATCTAGGTTGTCTTGTGCCATTCATTTGGTTGTGGATGAAGGATCTAGGTTGTCTTGTGCCATTCATTTCAATTTTACTTTTGAATTTTTAAAGAACCATGATCTGGAATTGAACATCGGTGTTCTTTTTCAATTTAATTTACTTTGAAGCTTATGTGGGGAAAACATTTTTCAATTTAATTTACTTTGAAGCTTATGTGGGGAAAACAAAAATCAACTATAGTTTTTGTATAAAGAATTGAGTGTTTTGCTATGATTTTGAGTTGATATAACCGGCGAAATGGTTGTGGATGAAGGATCTAGGTTGTCTTGTGCCATTCATTTGGTTGTGGATGAAGGATCTAGGTTGTCTTGTGCCATTCATTTCAATTTTACTTTTGAATTTTTAAAGAACCATGATCTGGAATTGAACATCGGTGTTCTTTTTCAATTTAATTTACTTTGAAGCTTATGTGGGGAAAACATTTTTCAATTTAATTTACTTTGAAGCTTATGTGGGGAAAACAAAAATCAACTATAGTTTTTGTATAAAGAATTGAGTGTTTTGCTATGATTTTGAGTTGATATAACCGGCGAAATGGTTGTGGATGAAGGATCTAGGTTGTCTTGTGCCATTCATTTCAATTTTACTTTTGAATT
>NC_044926.1:3757576-3907168 GCF_003576645.1 Ipomoea triloba | reverse complement strand
GAACATCGGTGTTCTTTTTCAATTTAATTTACTTTGAAGCTTATGTGGGGAAAACAGAAATCAACTATAGTTTTTGTATAAAGAATTGAGTGTTTTGCTATGATTTTGAGTTGATATAACTGGCGAAATGGTTGTGGATGTATGATTTTGAGTTGATATAACTGGCGAAATGGTTGTGGATGAATGATTTTGAGTTGATATAACTGGCGAAATGGTTGTGGATGAAGGATCTAGGTTGTCTTTAACTGGCGAAATGGTTGTGGATGAAGGATCTAGGTTGTCTTGTGCCATTCATGTCAATTTTACTTTTGAATTTAGGTTGTCTTGTGCCATTCATGTCAATTTTACTTTTGAATTCGTAAAGAACCATGATCTGGAATTGAACGGTGCTGTTTTGATCGAGTTATGTGTTCTTGTGTTGCTTTGTTGTGCAATTGATCTGGTTGGAATCGTGTTGTGCCTATGTGACAGATTTATTTTCCTTTTCAAATTTGTTAATTTTGTTTGTTGAGTTCTTACTGTTCCTGCCGTAGAAAAAAGATTTGAAGCTTATGTGGGGAAAACAAAATTCAACTATAGTTTTTGTATAAAGAATTGAGTGTTTTGCTATGATTTTGAGTTGATATAACTGGCGAAATGGTTGTGGATGAAGGATCTAGATTGTCTTGTGCCATTCATGTTAATTTTACTTTTGAATTTGTAAAGAACCATGATCTGGAATTGAACAGTGCTGTTTTGATTGAGTTATGTGTTCTTATGTTGCTTTGTTGTGCAATTGATCTGGTTGGAATCGTGTTGTGCCTATGTGACAGACTTATTTTCCTTTTCAAATTTGTTAATTTTGTTTGTTCAGTTCTTACTGTTCCTGCCGTAGAAAAAAAGATTTGATTGATCTATACTAGTGTGGGTATGTAATTAAGAGAAAGAGATTCATGAACTAAAAGATGCATTAATTTGTATAAGAATTTGATCACTGTGGTTCATATAGAAATCATTCATATTTTTCCTATCCCAGTTTGGCTTGAATTGTTATGAAGTATTGTTCATGGCTTTACCTTCAAGCCTTTACAGGAAAGTATTTACCCAGTTTCTGGATAAAGCATTTTTTCTCAATTCATTAAACATGACTTCTGTATTTGTTCCCAAGCATTTCACCTTATGCTTTCTTGCTTTCTTGCCTTGTTGTTTGGCTAATAGTTATTGTGTGGTCACAATTGGTTAGCACCATTCTCGATCTGTTCTCTAGATATATCCTTGCATATTAAGGTCTGACATAACATGTATGTCTCACATTGCCAGGGCTTAAAGAGTTGAAGACGAATTCTGCCTCAGATTCTTGTACGGGGCATTAGAGCTTTCAGACACAGATTCGTTAAGCTTTCATCAGTGCTGATAGTGTATGCAACAAGGTTAGCACCATTCTCGTTCTGTTTTCTAGATATATCTTTGGCTAATAGTTATTGTGTGGTGACAATTGGTTAGCACCATTCTCGATCTGTTCTCTAGATATATCCTTGCATATTAAGGTCTGACATAACATGTATGTCTCACATTGTATAAAGAATTGAGTGTTTTGCTATGATTTTGAGTTGATATAACCGGCGAAATGGTTGTGGATGAAGGATCTAGGTTGTCTTGTGCCATTCATTTCAATTTTACTTTTGAATTTTTAAAGAACCATGATCTGGAATTGAACATCGGTGTTCTTTTTCAATTTAATTTACTTTGAAGCTTATGTGGGGAAAACAAAAATCAACTATAGTTTTTGTATAAAGAATTGAGTGTTTTGCTATGATTTTGAGTTGATATAACCGGCGAAATGGTTGTGGATGAAGGATCTAGGTTGTCTTGTGCCATTCATTTCAATTTTACTTTTGAATTTTTAAAGAACCATGATCTGGAATTGAACATCGGTGTTCTTTTTCAATTTAATTTACTTTGAAGCTTATGTGGGGAAAACAAAAATCAACTATAGTTTTTGTATAAAGAATTGAGTGTTTTGCTATGATTTTGAGTTGATATAACCGGCGAAATGGTTGTGGATGAAGGATCTAGGTTGTCTTGTGCCATTCATTTCAATTTTACTTTTGAATTTTTAAAGAACCATGATCTGGAATTGAACATCGGTGTTCTTTTTCAATTTAATTTACTTTGAAGCTTATGTGGGGAAAACAAAAATCAACTATAGTTTTTGTATAAAGAATTGAGTGTTTTGCTATGATTTTGAGTTGATATAACCGGCGAAATGGTTGTGGATGAAGGATCTAGGTTGTCTTGTGCCATTCATTTCAATTTTACTTTTGAATTTTTAAAGAACCATGATCTGGAATTGAACATCGGTGTTCTTTTTCAATTTAATTTACTTTGAAGCTTATGTGGGGAAAACAGAAATCAACTATAGTTTTTGTATAAAGAATTGAGTGTTTTGCTATGATTTTGAGTTGATATAACTGGCGAAATGGTTGTGGATGAAGGATCTAGGTTGTCTTTTTGCCATTCATGTCAAATTTACTTTTGAATATGTAAAGAACCGTGATCTGGAATGGAACATCGGTGTTCTTTTTCAATTTAATTTACTTTGAAGCTTTTGTGGGGAAAACAGAAATCAACTATAGTTTTTGTATAAAGAATTGAGTGTTTTGCTATGATTTTGAGTTGATATAACTGGCGAAATGGTTGTGGATGAAGGATCTAGGTTGTCTTGTGCCATTCATGTCAATTTTACTTTTGAATTTGTAAAGAACCATGATCTGGAATTGAACGGTGCTGTTTTGATTGAGTTATGTGTTCTTGTTTTGCTTTGTTGTGCAATTGATCTGGTTGGAATCGTGTTGTGCCTATGTGACAGATTCATTTTCCTTTTCAAATTTGTTAATTTTGTTTGTTGAGTTCTTACTGTTCCTGGTAGAAAAAAGATTTGATTGATCTATACAATTGTGGGTATGTAATTAAGAGAAAGAAATTCATGAACTAAAAGATGCATTAATTTGTATAAGAATTTCATCACTGTGGTTCATATAGAAATCATTCATATTTTTCCTATCCCAGTTTGGCTTGAATTGTTATGAAGTATTGTTCATGGCTTTACCTTCAAGCTTTTACAGGAAAGTATTTACCCGGTTTCTGGATAAAGCATTTTTTCTCAATTCATTAAACATGACTTCTGTATTTGTTCCCAAGCATTTCACCTTATGCTTTCTTGCTTTCTTACCTTGTTGTTTGGCTAATAGTTATTGTGTGGTCACAATTGGTTAGCACCATTCTCGATCTGTTCTCTAGATATATCCTTGCATATTAAGGTCTGACATAACATGTATGTCTCACATTGCCAGGGCTTAAAGAGTTGAAGACGAGTTCTGCCTCAGATTCTTGTACGAAACATTAGAGCTTTCTGACAGATTCGTTAAGACTTTTCATCAGTGTTGATAGTGTATACAACAAGGTTAGCACCATTCTCGTTCTGTTCTCTAGATATATCTTTGGCTAATAGTTATTGTGTGGTAACAATTGGTGGTTAGCACCATTCTCGATCTGTTCTCTAGATATATCCTTGCATATTAAGGTCTGACATAACATGTATGTCTCACATTGTATAAAGAATTGAGTGTTTTGCTGTGATTTTGAGTTGATATAACCGGCGAAATGGTTGTGGATGAAGGATCTAGGTTGTCTTGTGCCATTCATGTCAATTTTACTTTTGAATTTGTAAAGAACCATGATCTGGAATTGCACGGTGCTGTTTTTATTGAGTTATGTGTTCTTGTTTTGCTTTGTTGTGCAATTGATCTGGTTAGAATTGTGTTGTGCCTATGTGACAGATTCATTTTCCTTTTCAAATTTGTTAATTTTGTTTGTTGAGTTCTTACTGTTCCTGGTAGAAAAAAGATTTGATTGATCTATACAATTGTGGGTATGTAATTAAGAGAGAAATTCATGAACTAAAAGATGCATTAATTTGTATAAGAGTTTGATCACTGTGGTTCATATAGAAATCATTCATATTTTTCCTATCCCAGTTTGGCTTGAATTGTTATGAAGTATTGTTCATGGCTTTACCTTCAAGCTTTTACAGGAAAGTATTTACCCAGTTTCTGGATAAAGCATTTTTTCTCAATTCATTAAACATGACTTCTGTATTTGTTCCCAAGCATTTCACCTTATGCTTTCTTGCTTTCTTGCCTTGTTGTTTGGCTAATAGTTATTGTGTGGTCACAATTGGTTAGCACCATTCTCGTTCTGTTCTCAAGATATATCCTTGCATATAAGGGCTGACATAACATGTATGTCTCACATTGCCAGGGCTTAAAGAGTTGTTGAGGAGTGATGGAGTTCTGTAATAAAACTGATGCCCTTAGGGCAAAAGACATGGCAGAGAAGAAGTTGGCAGAAAAGGACTATGTTGGAGCTCAAGAATTGGCTTTGAGGGCTCAGACTTTGTTTGCAGGCCTTGATGGTCTGTCTAAACTGCTTGAAGTGATCAACATCCATGTGAGGTCTCAGAGAAAGATCAACGGCGAAGTAGATTGGTATGCGGTCCTCGGTGCTGATTCTTCTGTGAGTGATGAAACGCTGAGGAGGCGTTATAGAAGGTTGGTTCTGGCACTACACCCTGACAAAAACAAATCAACCGGGGCAGATGGAGCATTTGCAATCGTTGCTGAAGCCTGGGGTATGCTATCTGACAAGGCTAAGAGGGCTAGTTATGACCAGAGACGGGCTGCGAGGAATGTTTCACATGGGAATCCTGCAATGGAAGCTGGTCAGAATGCCTTTCATGCCCCAATGAGCACACCCAGTGCACGACCTTGGAATCCTTCGATGGCACATGGTCAGAGTGTGTTCCACACCCGAATGAGCATACCCAGTGCAATGTCTGTGAATCCTTCAATGGCAAGTGGCCAGAATATCTTCCATGGCCATATGAACACACCGATTGCACGACCTCCAGCTAGCATCCCCAGTATCCAGCCAACCTCCATGCCGCCTCACCAACCAGGGAACATTAATTTGTGTACTAAATGCACGTGGTGTGGCACTGGTTATGAATATCCGAGGCTGTACCTCAACAGGATTCTTGTCTGCGGCAAATGCCAGAAGTCCTATTGGGCAGCACCAGTGGCAAGGGCTCCTGAGCAAGCATCTTTTGTACCATTTGGCCAACAACAGCCATACTTTTCTCCTGCTTCTAGCCAATCAAGTGCATCTGGAACGAGATACTTTACAGTAAACGTTCAAGCCACTGCAGACATCCACCGAACTGGAGAAAGATTGAGGACAGGAGGTGCAGGAGCAGATGCAAATACTTCCAGCACTGACAGCTTTACTTCTGAAATACAAGGTGGGCCAATGAAAAAGAGACGCATGGATGGACAAGCGTCGAATAGTGAAAGAAAGGGAAGGGTTGGTCAAATGGCTGCAAAAAGTGGCAGCCAGGCAAATGTATCTGGAAATCAAAAGGCTTTTATAGGAGCACAGAGGGTAGCACCTAACCGTTCAAGGGATTTCACTCAGCCTCAGATACGTAGCATGTTGATGGAGAAAGCTGTGTTGGAAATCCGAAAGAAAGTAAATGAATGGAATTTGAACGATGCAGTAAATGCTTCACTGAAAGAGGACAAGAACTTGAAGAAGCCTACAGCTACAGCAAGTGTTCCACAGGATTCTGTAAAAGATGGTATGAAAGGAAACAATGTGGATGGTGCATCTATGCATTCTGGTAGTGCAACCCAGAATAAGAAGAGTTCTGTCTCTGCAGAACCAACAGATGAAGACTCAAAAGCTATTGTGGTCCAGTCGATGAGTGTTCCTGATTCAGATTTTCATGATTTTGACAAGGATAGAATTGAATCTTCATTTGCTGAGAATGAAGTTTGGGCTGCATACGATAATGATGATGGCATGCCCCGATATTATGCTATGATCAAGAAGGTTATGTCTAAAAGTCCATTTAAAACGACTATCAGTTGGTTGAACTCCAAGAGCAACAATGAACTTGGACCAATGAAATGGATTCTTTCTGGCTTTCCTAAGACCAGTGGTGATTTCTGGATAGGCAAGTCTGCAGTCTGTTCATCACTCAATACATTCTCTCACAAGGTTAAGTGGACAAAAGGTTTGCGAGGAGTTATTCAAATCTTTCCAAGTAAGGGGGACGTCTGGGCTCTGTACAGGAACTGGTCTCCAGAATGGAACACATTCACTCCAGACGATGAGATACACAGCTACGAAATGGTGCTAGTCCTTGAAGACTTCAGTGAGAATGAAGTTGCTAGAGTTGTTCCTTTGACCAAAGTCCCCGGCTACAGATCAGTGTTTAAGCAGCAATCAGACCCCAATGCAACCCGCGCAATTCCAAAAGTGGAGATTTTCAGATTTTCTCATCAAGTGCTTTCATATGTGCTAACAGGTGAAGAAGCTCCAAACGTTCTCGAGGGGTTTCTGGAGTTGGACCCTGCTGCCTTGCCTCCTGATCTTCTGCAAGTCATAACCGAGCCCAAGGAGGTCGAGGAAGATGGAAGTACCTGCAAGAAGCTCCCGGCAGAAGATATGTCAGGTGGTGAAGTGAAACCACAAGAGGCTGATACAAGAAACGATAGCAAGGAGAAAGCGCCCGAGAGCGTTGCCAGCAAGCCTCTTCTGACATATTCAAAAAGACCAAAGGGGTATAAAGCAACAGCTAAACCCAGTGCATAATCAGATTCATGCAGCTTCATTTGTAGGGACAATGTAGTAGTAGTAGTGTACATCAATGAAACAGTGATACATTCATGTATTTTATAAACCAGCTTCATTTGTAGTACAATGTAGATTACATCATTGAAACAGCAATATATTCAAGTCTGTAAGTTACAGTTTAGACTGTAGAAGTTTTAGTTATTTCTGCCTTTGCCCTTTGTTATGGGATCATGCTTTTTATTTACATCAAGACTTGTGCTTATGCTTGAATTAAATTTGCAGATTAGTTTTTTTTTTTCTGTGCGTGCATAATATGTGCTATAATTGTGCTAGGGGTGCAAGGCCCAAGTAGTTTAGTCTAGGAAAAAAGACATACAAAATTTCAAAACTCATTATATCATTAGGTTGGCTTGACAACTCAGCCTAAAACACCTAAATCTGTCACAGTCCAGCCAACTCAACTAATTTTAGGACTAAAAACTCGTTGCAAGGCGTGTGCAACGTTTGTGCAGTTTATGAAAGTCCAAAAAAAAAAATCATATTAATTACTAAACATAGTGTTATAAACTTACTAGTATGACCAACTCTCTTATCTAATATAACTATAATATAAGTTTCTTAATCACCATTAGTCTATTTTATATTCTCCATCAACAACATATACTATTTGTTGTCATTGTCAAATCTAATACAGTACTATATATAACTAGTTTAACCCAAAAAGTAAAATCTCTGTTAAAATAAATAAATAATCTTTACCTGAAAAAAATAAAAATAAAAATCATTTGCTTCACGGACCCCACAGATGATGGACCCCACATGTTCATCCTTTTCCTCCAATAAGAAACAAGACAAATGAGAAAAGCAAAAATATAAAGAAAATTACATGCTGTCGCACTTCACACAGAAACACACTTTGCTTTTTATATTAATCAGTTATGGGTGGATATAACATTTTCTATGGGGCCCACATCACCCATCTCACTCTCTCTCTCCACACTCCACAGTAGTCCACAGTAATAAAGGTTATTCCACTTCTACGCACATTGATTATAATTTATTTTCTATTTTGATTCTCGATTTTATTTTGTTTTATTTCTAGTTCTTTTGTCACTATTAGAAAGTATTTAGAAAAATTATATTTATGTATAATAATTTATAAATTACGTATGAAAAATAAATTACACTAAAAAAACATCTGCGATGAATTCAGTCAAGATGATGATGGAAAAAATCAAACTCGTAACCTTTGTGTGCTTGTTTCATTTTTATATTCAAATGGATATAAACTTGGTAAAAGAATTCTAAAATTTTATGTTTTGTGATAATTATTTTATATTAAAAAAACATCTTAGACGTTAATTCAATTGGTAACTGACTGAAATGTGACAGTGTTGGGTGTAATTGACAAAAAAAAGTTTTCAAAAAATTGACAAAAATATGAAGTTTTGGGTGTATTTGTTATAATTGTTTTCCCATTACACTTCCATTTCCGGAATTCATTATTTGTATATCTAACACTCAATAGAATTTTTCAAATGGTCACAATTATAACAAGTACAACAATAACAATAATAATAAAAGGGAATGTTGTAGTTATAACGATAATGAAATGATAATGTTTACTTAATAATAATAATAAACATTTAAAAATGATAAAAAGAAAGGTATAACCAGAGTAAGTGCTTTACGAATATGAATGAATCACTTTACCATTTGTTGAATTTTGAAACTTAATGCCTGAAAATATGTATTTGATACGTGTTTGGAAATTGCGTATCACGAGAAACGCAATTCCCATTTACGTTATGATACACTGGAGTTTGGTGAGCTGAGACGCATGTGGAAAATGCATTTCTCGTATACCACTTCACCATCTGTTGAATTTTGAAACTTAACGCATGAAAATATGTATTTGATACGTGTTTGGGAATTGCATATTACGAGAAACGCAATTCTCATTTACGTATGAATGTATGATACACTGAAGTCCGGTGAGCTGAGACGCATTTCCCGCATGCGTATGGGTCCAGGCTGAAGACATACTTTAGACGTGTTTGGGACATGCGTCTGAAGTATAAAATACAACAAACGCATTTCCCAAACGCGTCTAACATTGACTGTCCAAAAAAAAAAAAAAAAAAAGTGAGCCGAGTTTGGGACATGCGTTGCTGACACCAAACGCATGTCCTAAACACGTTTTTCGTATTTTTGTCAACTTTTTGAAAATTTCTTGTTTTTGTCAATAGCACCCAAAATCGTCACATTTCAGTCATTTACCCTAATTCAAGAGGGGTTTGAGTCATTCTAAGCGAGGTCCTACTAAACTCGATTATTGTTAAGATGCAAATGCCAATATACTATGAAAAACAACACAAAATAAGTAACAATATATATTATCATTAATTCATTAAATAGATATGATTGTATCGAGACACAACTCAAAGTCAATTAATCCAAAATAAGTTCATAA
The DNA here is from genome assembly GCF_003576645.1 of Ipomoea triloba. Lineage (NCBI taxonomy): Eukaryota > Viridiplantae > Streptophyta > Magnoliopsida > Solanales > Convolvulaceae > Ipomoea > Ipomoea triloba. The sequence continues at coordinate 3,898,020 of NC_044926.1, read as the reverse complement.
ATTTTATTTTACTAGCAATCGCATGTCACAAGATTGTAAATACTAGTATACAAGCATTTGAAGTTCAAACTTATTACAGAAATATGATTATATGCCATCCAGATACTATAAATCAACTTTAATTAATAAAAAAATTAAAGTAGTGGGATTATTATTATTATTTTATTAAGGCGTGTGATTGGATAAAATATTAAGTCAAAATTTAAAAGTGGTTAAGTAAGTATACAATTCTGTTAATAGCAAAATATTAATAATTAAAAAAAAAAGTCTTTTTACAGACTGTTAATTAAAAGAAAAAAGGGATATAAAAAGGTGTGAAAGAGAGAGAGAGAGAGTAGATACTTACTCCCACTCTCTCTCTTCCTCTTTCTCATATTTCTCTCTCTCTCTCTCCATTTCTTTCTGTGAAGAACAATGGAGAACAGCCCTCAGCAAGCAGCGGCGGCGGCCGCAGCGGCAGCTCAGAGCGCCGGCGGGGACCCNACCACCATCTCCTCCAGCAACAGCAGCAGCAGCTGCAAATGTTCTGGACGTACCAGCGGCAGGAGATCGAGCAGGTGAACGACTTCAAGAACCACCAGCTGCCTCTGGCGCGCATCAAGAAGATCATGAAGGCGGACGAGGACGTGCGTATGATCTCGGCCGAGGCGCCCATCCTGTTCGCCAAGGCGTGCGAGCTCTTCATCCTGGAGCTCACAATCCGGTCCTGGCTCCACGCCGAGGAGAACAAGCGCCGAACCCTACAGAAGAACGACATCGCCGCGGCCATCACGCGCACTGACATCTTCGATTTCCTCGTCGACATTGTGCCGCGCGACGAGATCAAGGACGAGACGGCTGCGCTCGTAGGTCCCGCGGCGGCGGCGGCCGCCGGAATGGTGGCCGGCTCCACCGCTAGCGGCGTCCCGTACTACTACCCGCCAATGGGCCAGCCTACGCCCCCAGGTGTCATGATTGGAAGGCCCGCCGTGCCTGGTGTGGATCCGTCCATGTACGTCCAGCCTCCGCCACCGCCGTCGCAGGCATGGCAGTCCGTTTGGCAGCCGCAGGAGGACAATTCCTACGCCAGTGGAGGCAGCAGTGGCCAGGGAAACCTCGACGGCCAAGGGTAAGTCTCCGCCTCCCAAAGATCTATAAACTAGGGTTTCTCAAACAAAAGAAATGTCGAAATATATTTCCCTTTTTTTTTAATTACTTTTTTCCTAAATAAACCTGGGAAGATTATGCTTGTATTTATGTTCACATTTTGGCTCTATGGATTTCTCTAAAGAAAACGGTAAGTCTCAATGCCAGTTATGTTATGCTCTATGAGGGTACCAATTTGCTGCTGTAACTATATACTTCCCTTCTTGCATGTTGAGCCTCAGAATCTATTTGTGTTTGAATACCTCTGGCGGATTCAAGATGAAGAATTTGAAGTAAGAGTTTTAGAGATGTAGGAAATGGCTTAGAAGATTTAAGTCTGTTATGCAGAATTCTGCATCTGTAATATGCATGAACCATGGAGGTTTTCGTTTTAATGTATGTTGTTTCTCATTATTCTATTCTCAATATGGTCTAACATTCTATCTTGGGCGGAAATGCGGAATGCATTCAAACATTAACCATGTAAGTAGATACGGGATGGTTGTATCCAAAACGAGTTATACCACCTTCAGGTTGATTTCTCCTTGACCTTCTAATCTAAGGAATAAAGATTGTCTTGGGCAAAAGATATTGGCTGCGTATGCACCCATAGTGTTATAGAGAGTGATTTATGGAAAATAAATCTTAAGTGACTTCTTCTTTTGTTGTCTTTGAGCGAGTGATTTGAGGCAGGCATTTGCAACGGGCCATTCTCTTTCATATCTCCTAAGTAATGACATCTCTGTTTATCTAAAACATTATGCCACTGTATGGTAATTCCTTTTAAGCAGCATATCAGGTATTGAAAAAGAGAAGTAATTTTGACAGTCCAGATGGTTTTAACTGGTATCTCTGTTGTTATTGTGAAGAACAAACCAAAAAGGTAGGGTTTATAAGTTTATATCTTTCAATTAAGTGGCATTGCATTACACACAGTGGTCATAAGTCATAACACACCAATTATAACCTTTTCTTCCTCTCCATTCCGTTTAGTTGCGTATTATTTATCTGATGAACACGTGGATAATCAATCACCCTTGTTCCTCCTTTCTTTTTGGAATTAGTGACAGCAAAAGAAACATCTACATATGTTCTTTGTCATTGTCACTGCAGTTTCAAGTTAAGTGTACATAATTACATAGCTGCATTTCCTATTGTAGATTTAGGTAATAAGTTGGCGTTACTTCAGGATTTGAATTTTGTGTGCAAGATGGTACCTCAGGTGTGTGTATTTCCTTCATGCATAATTGTTAGTGCACGCGGCATGCTCCTTATTTTATAGCCAAGTGAAGCTTCTTCAGTAATCCAGTTGTTTTTATGAGATAACTTTGGTTGTCAATGTCTTTGTTTCTGCAGCTGAGGGGGTCGTTTTCAGATGGTGGATGATTGGTGGCACAAGGAAGCTGCCCTGCCCTGTCTCTCTAATTCAAGTTGGAGTTTCTCTTCTAAATTGCAAAAATTAATGCACCTTATAACTAGTGTCTGTGGATACTGTGTTAACCATGGTATTAGATATATGTATAAAAACTGGATTTTGATTAGTAACTCTCTCTTTGTTTTTCTTGAAATAATCCTTCTGGGGATTGGATTCTGTAACATGCTTTAGTTTCATCATCTTGTGTTCCTCTCCTTGTGGCAGTGATTAATTTGGTTGGTAGTTAACTTTTGATTGAACAAGAGACTGAGTTCAGTTTCAAAACTTAATAAATCTTCCAAAGGGAAAGGAAAGGGCTGTGACATGAATTTGACTGACAGCCTTATATTCAATTGGTGGGTGGTGAACAAGATAAAAGATTATGCCTGCCTTTGGATGTCAAAAGATAAAGATTCCACTGGGGGTGGGGGGGATTTCATTAAATATATTTCCTATACATGACTAATTTTGACTCGAATCTCAACATTCGAAGATTTCAATCCAAATTCATTATGTTTCTGGAGAGTGGAAAATTGACTTAAATGTGTTAGAACAACAATAATGTACTCCCTCAGTCCCATTTTATGTGTGGTTCAGTTAAGAAGTTATTTTCAATTCAAATTTTCATAATATTAAATTTAACTTTAATATACAAAATTTATACATTTAAAAACTACACTAAAAGTACTATTAAACACAAAAAATGAAATTAAAAAATGAGTAAAAAATACTAAAGAAAATAAAGAAAGAAGATAGAGTTGGTTTAACTAATAAATAGTAAGTAAGACAGAGAAAATAGGATAGAGAGAGTATCACTTTTCAAAGTTGCAAGTTGCAAATGAATTTCTCAAAATTCCAATACGAATTGCATTTCTCATTCATATTTGACTTGCATTTTTAACGAGAAACTCAAATCCCAAATGAATTTTTCTCTATTTTGAAAAGTGTCACATTCTTGTCTCTTTGTTCAACAAAATGGCACAGTTCAGTCAATTTTCCTGGGAAATTTAGGAAGGGATATGGTGGCACTGAGGCAGGCAGGCTGAAAGCAACAACCCTTTTAAATTTTTCCCAATAGATGATGATGATGATATTATCAAAAGATATGCACAATTGTCGGAAGAAGGATTATTCTCAAGACAACTAGATTTTTAGTAGTACATTAAATACTCTTCTTCTAAATAATGAACAAAAAAGTCGCACTGGTCAATACTCTCAGACGCCTAGGAGGCAGGCATGCTAGGCTATATATTCTACCTCTATAACATATCTCATCTCTTCTTCACTCACATGTACACATATATAAATAATCCTATACCCCATTCCATTTTACAGACAAGCTAACCTCACAGCAAAACCAGGTCGTCTCACATCTGGAGGAAAAGCCCATAGCATAGCATAGCATAGCATAATAGTCCCTTCTCTCTCTCTCTCTCACATGAAGTAGCTGAGTGACTTCTTTCTTCTGGACCCTCCTTCCCCGTACAGTTCATTCCACTGAACAAGCTCTGTCATGTTTATGGACTCTGACATCACACTTGCACAAACCTATACATACAATACTTTCATAAATCAAACCATGTATATATAACATACCTAGTGAAGATAAAATCAAGACCTCAGTTATTTTCCCTCACCTGCTCATGAGCATGTTTGAAGTCGTCCAAATTTAATGGCCGAATATCCGCACTACTGCACAAAGTTGGTGGAGCTTTACCTTCTGCCAAGGCAGCAGCTTGCTCCTGCAACAAAATCCATATGTTGGTATGGTTATCAGACTTTGGGGAACAACTTACATATTAATTGCATCCAAATAAAGGGCAGGGAGAGGCAGATATTTATATGATGCACAATTCCTGACAAGACATTGTGGCTGCTAGCACATATGGCTCTCATCATTTTGCCAGCACTAATCATGGGAGCAGTCAATCAATTTACTTTATTGCTTATTACATCTAAGGGTCCGTTTGGAAAGCAGGAAAATGACTTCCGGAAAATATTTTCTAGGAAATGAGTCATTTTTCGGAAAACATTTTCTTTTCCCGTGTTTGGTTGCGTTATGGAAAACTGTCTTGGTGTGTTTGGGTGATATGGCTTGGTTTTGGCCGAGAACATGCAAAACGGCCATTTTGGCCATTGCGGAAAATGACTTACGAAAAAAAAATTCGTAAGTCATTTTCCGGAAAAATGAGCTGATGATTTTCCTTTGTTAACGAAAAACATTTTCCGTTGACCGCATTTTCCGGACGTTGCCAAACACCGAAAACTCAAAAAACATTTTCTGAAAGTCATTTTACGGGTTACCAAACACACCCTAAATTGAAAATAAAGTGGAAAGGATAGAAGAAACAAAGTCCTGGGCATCAATTCACTTCTTGTTCAGTTAGTAATGGCAAAAATTATACCTCTCCTGCTTGTCAGGTGCACTATTTTAAAGTCAATTATTTTTTCAAAGTTTTATACTCCTAAAATCAATTTCTGAAAATAAAAGTTGGACAATAAGAAACTATATCAAAGTACTATTTGACCCAATAATCAAAATATCACAACTTCAAAGAAATATGATTTAAAGAATGTGTCAAAGTTAATATGCACCAAATCCTGAGAAGTGACATAATGGGACTAATTACCTTTTTCTCTTTTTCTAAAATCTCTCTGATTGGACGATATGCAGCTGCCACACATAAATTCTGCAATAACAATGGACCTGCAATATTAGCATCCAAAAGAACAAAGAATTCACAGTACAAACAGAAAATAGTAAATACCACATTACCTTAAGGTCACTTCCAGAATATCCGTCCGTCATACCAGCAACAGAATCCAAATCAATATCTGGTGACAAGTCCTCTTTTGCCAGTATCACTTTCAGGATCTTTGCTCTGTTTGGAGCATCTGGCAAACTGACCATCAATCTGAGGAGGAACCAAGATGAAAAAAGCATCAGTATAAAAAATTTTAATTTTAACTCCAAATAATTGCTTGACTCCTTACCTACGTGGCAGCCGCCTTATAACAGCCTCATCTAGATCAAATGGCCTATTTGTAGCTGCAAGTACAAGAACACGTTCTGTATCCTTAGTCCGCAATCCATCCCAATTCACCATAAACTCATTTTTCATTTTGCGCATCGCCTCGTGCTCCCCTGGATTTTCCCTACGGCCCAGCATGCTATCAACCTTAGGAAGACCAGGTTGAAAACAAACCAGTCAGATGGGGGAAAAAATCTCAAAGAGAGAATAACCTGTAGTACTGCAATAGTATCAGAGACATACTTCGTCAACAAAAACTACACTAGGGGCAATTTTACTAGCCAGCGAGAAGACAGCCTTGACATATTTTTCGCCCTCACCAAACCACTGTAGCACAAGAAAAAAGTAAAAGAATCATGTAAGGAAGTCCAATTTCACAATGGAATCACCAATCTGTGTTATTTTTGTCAGATGAATTCATGAGTCAGGCAAACCTTTGAGGTGATGCTTGACATAGAAATGTTGATGAAGTTCGCACCAGCTTCTGTGGCAACAGCCTTTGCAAGCATTGTTTTTCCAGTTCCAGGAGGGCCAAAAAGAAGTATTCCCTTACAGGGCTGCAAAAGAAATAGCAGCACTGAGATTTTCTACAGATGTTACTAGTAAATAAGCATGGCTGAACTGCTGAACAAGTAATCATTATTCCAGGAAAATCCAGAACTTGTGAAGGAAAGGATAACATCAAATTAAAGAACTAGAATTAATTTTCAAAAACTAATTGCAAGCCATAACTAAGTGCAAATGAAGAAACTATCAAATTTTGTTGGCTAGTATGAGGGAAACAGTTTCTACCTAAATGCATCTAGGTCTACAATTAGATCCTTGACCACATCAACAAAACCATTACAGAATTTATTTATTTATTTATTTATTTTTATTTACATAATATAGCAAGAATTAAATATCTGTTGGGCAGGATAACATTATTTTCCATTTTTCTTTTTCTATATAGGTAAATAAAATTTTCCTTATCTTGTAATAATTACTAAATGAATTAGATATGGTTAAAACATAATAATATGAAACCTTGGTTAATTGCCCCTTGCAGAAAAGCTCAGGCCTTTGTAAAGGAAGCATCACCAACTCTTTCAATGTATCTTTGACATTTTCCAGTGCACCAATATCGTCAAATGTGACTCCAATATCATTTGGGGGTATAACATCTGCTAGAAGCCTCTTCTCAAAATCATTCTCTGTCACAACATCCTGGGCCAGTTGTAAAAAGGTTTAGCGCATTCAATGCAATAGACAACATCCATCTCAAATGTTCTGAATGACTTCAAGGGTGAAGAAAAATTTATCTTGAAACATATTAAATAGCCCTTAAAACACCTTAAGTGACTTCTTCAAGCTCTTGGATTCATTCTGTACAGCTTGTAAAATATCAATCCCATACTGAATGCTGCTACAATGCACAAAGGGTAAAAACCGTAAAATTGTTTAAACAGGTTTAACAAACCAGCAAGTGAAAGTTGATATTTGCTAGTTAAGTTTACCTCTCAGGAGACAAAGCAATCCTGGCATCAGAATCTGCTTGAGGATTTTGCATTAAATGATGGCTCAGAGCCCATCCAATTACCTTCTCCGCACCTTCAAACACCCATATGAACAATTCTATTTAAAATCCAAGCCTTTCCAATACTGGAGAATAATAAAAGAAATGAGAAGTAAATGAATGTCCTTACTCTCAATTGAAAAGTTGTGGTCCTTAATGCACAATGTCTCCAGTCCATCACATTCTAATCCATTTCGACTTAAAACCTATACAATAAGAAAATCCATCATTTAGGACATATTATATAACAAAAAATATCAGCTGCATATTAACCTGGAAACTTCAATACATCATATATCCCAATTCTCCAGTCGAAAGTTCACTACAGTGAAGGGAAAGAATATAAATTTCAACCTCCAGCAATTCCAGAAAGTTGAGAAAGGTAATTGACCACAGCTATGAAAATCATGCAAAATTCTAAGCCACCTCAAATTGGAGCTTAGAAGCCAAACCTTTTCTCTACCAGAACAAGCTTAAGGTTCAATAAACCAGAATAAGGATGCTGTCACCTAAACTAAACAGGATATTGAAGTTATTTCAACACAACATTGTACATCTTGTTAAGGATTTCCACACTGATTATCCATTACAAGTCTTTTCTCTTGAAGTGCAACAATGTTCAACATTTACTAGTATCCTCACAGAAGTGGTAAGAAGCCATAAAGCAGGTGCATATCAGCGACATAAAAATTAAATAAAAATGAAGGCAGAATAATGCTACAATTTTTTGAAAAAGGGAAAATGGGCACCCACAGTTCTTAAACTATTCAAATTTCCTTTGGTTTTCAGGGTTTCAGCATCTCGCTCCAATTGTTGTTTCCAACTAGCTTGTAGTGCCTCATCCTGTAATCATAATGCATATCAGGAAAAGGGCAAAGGGTAGGAGGAAATACATACCAAACAATTTGAAACAGACCTGTGGCATGTGAATAGTAACTTTGTTGGGGAAAAGTTTTGTGAAAAGTTTGGCAGTTTTGGTAACTTCCTTCCCCCTGTCATGTAACCTCCCAAAACTATCCTGAAGTCATTGAAGTGTGATAATTATGCATTGCACTCAAGCATAGAATAATGATACTTGGTCATCAGAGTTGGAAAAAAAACACACACACACACACACACAATTGAAAGAAACTATACTACTTTGAAAGATAGAGGGCATACCGGGAAAGCTAAATCAAGCAAAGCAGTTTGATTGCCGCCAAATTTTGTGAAAAGCAATCCACCAGCATGTGACTATTGTGAGGAAGGAAAATATATGCTTAGGTTTGACATCAAAGAAGTACAACTTCAAAAAGAAGTAATTTTAACTATAGACACAAAGTAAAAGTGGCTGCAATTATTTATTTTACTACATAATTTTCTTCTTATTTGTTTTTGTCTTCTTGTACTTGTTACTTGTTCTCCCAGCCCAAGGGCGTGGGAGAAAGGTTTTCCAATCAAAGCTACATGATAGAGCATTGGGTCAAAATAAGGTTACAAGACAACTGATGTATGAACCCTACTAATACTGGACAGAAAATTTCTTGAGGCATATGTAGAATCTTCATAAGCAGGGAATGTTCAACTCCTAAACAATAAAAATAAAAAAAAATAAAAATAATTTTAAAAAAAAAAACAAAAAGATTGGTTTGGTAGTGGGAAAGAAGAAAAAAAAATTCTAGCCTTCTAATGTTAAAGTGGGCTTGCACCATTAGGCATCAGATTTTTAATTTACACGTCCACTTGGGCAATGTTTTTGAATCCTTGAGCCTTCACATGTTGTGCATCTTCAGTGCCACTTTATGGAACCTCTAATGAAATTAGACACAAATACTAATGCACTAAAACTAACATAGAGATGCATATGTCAGTAGATGCTTAGGCAATAATTTAGAAGCATTTTCACATGAAGAATGGTCAAGTAGTTTTCTTCACATGCAACCACTGTAAACAAAATTACCTTTTCCTTCCGAGTGTCAGTATGGGCATGTGAACCTATAATTATAACATTGTCAGGAAGCTTCTCAAGCCTGCTTTTAAATGTTGAAAAGTCTGAATTTCCAGCCATAGATTTTTCAGCATCTTTCATGAATAGAATAAAAGGGGAATTCCTGCTTTCATCATACACAACCTGTAAAGATAGGACAAGATTTGGGAAGATGGTTACAGCTATGAGATGGCAATATTAAATATAACTCAGTTTGTTTAGGTCATTTGCTAACATTTGCTTCTATTTATGTTTTCAAATTCTGTGGGAAAAAATTTAAAAATAAATACTTAAATAACTGTGCTAGGTAGTGTTTTTTCTTTATCATTATATAAAATCGTCTACAAAATTTAAATGGTCCAGCAGGAGGTGATCTATCCTGCCAGTAGGACAAAACATTGGTAACCCTTAGAAAGCAACAAAAGGTGTGATTTTCTGTTTCTATTTTCAAGTCATATATAACCATGTTTCTATTATTGAAACAACAAACATAAACAAAGCCAAAAAGTTACCTCAAAAGTTAGCATCAAAGTTAAAATAAAATAAAAAGAAGGCACACCTCAAATAATGTGTTGATGAGTGACTTGTCAAGATCTTCCGCACCTGAGGCTTCCAGGCGCAATTCATTGGCTGAGATTCTCATAGGATAACACACGGAAAAATAATCCTAAGGTCAATATAACAGCTTAAATATTAAAACACATACAAACAGAAAAGAAGCCCCATTAAAGGCATTACCCTTGCAGAAGAAACCATGACCAGGATCACAAAGCCCCCCAAAGTCAACCCCATCTGGCATGTGTTTTTCAAATCTAACACCAATTTTTGACAATGGATTATCTTCGAAGTGCAACATAATCTTCCCCCGGCTCCCAATTGTTGGCCCTCTGGAAAGCAGGAAGCAGCACAAAAGATGGATTATGCAAATAAATAAAGTTATCAATTACAGAATATATTACAAGACAGCATGAAAATTTGAACATCATATTTTCAAAAATACATGAGCAAGGTAACAACATAGACTGCAAAGTAAGCAAAACATAACAATATGTAATGGATGACTTCAGCAAAACTATATAGTCTATATTAACTAGATCAACTTGTACTAAGTTAGCAAACAACTTGATTTACTTGATTATGCAGGATCTCAATTTCAAGAATAAACTGAGACATTAACAGTTATTACAAATAAACTCCACAAGAACTATTGAGGCTTTGATTACTACTCTGGTAGTGAGTAGTGTCCATTTTTTGGTTTTACTACATCCTAACCAAATTTGGCAGTTGATACTAAATAGTAATCCTGTCCTTTTTGTCGTATCCTCCACTTTCCTCGATGATAATTACAATAATTCCCCACATTAATGGAGCTCTCTCTAAATGTTGATCTTTGAAGAATGAAGCTTAGGAATCCATAAACACAATCTTGAGGAAGAACAATGAGTTGGATGCGGTGAATTCTGAGGATGGGCATTCTAGCTCTTCACAATTCAGAGCAATAATCAATAACTCTATGAGGCGTCATTTTCATCTGATTCTAGTGGCATTTTTATCAATCTCATTTGTAAATGGAGATTATTTAAGTTACTAATTTTCATAAGTTGGTAATTAACTTGTGCCTACAATTGAAAATGAGCCAAAACTGAGGGGAGGGGGCAGGAGGGGGGGAGTCCAGAAATGGATATATAAAGAATTGGAGCAAAAGTAGGTCATCGTTAGACTCTGACCTTTTAGCTGAAGAATTTGAATATAATCCATCAGCAGAACCAATAAACTTAACTTTGTCACCTGAAAATTTAGAAAGCCAAAGTAAAATACAAAATACAAACCAAAACAAACTGAAGAATGCCTGAGATTTTCAAAAGCCTATTTATACATTCTTTCCTTTGCCAATATTGCCTCCCCAACGGACCAGCACAAAACAGAGCACTTTACCTGTTCTAAACATGGAATTCTTTGATGTCCCCACTAAAGAGGGTGCATCATCAATATCCATCTTTGGATGAGACTCCAAGCCCAGAGGAGCATCTGAAGAGCTAGCCATAACTGCTTTACCAGATGAATGTCCTGAGGCCTTTGCCCATTCGGGTGCTCTAGGAATTTGGTCGGTGCCATTAGTGGTTTTCTGCACACTATATTTCTCCTTTAGCAGCTCAGCTTCCTTTGAAGACAAACCCTGAAACAAACCAATAATGAATTTTTTTTTAAAAAAAAAGGCAGTTGTCTGATGAAGAACAAAGGAGAAAGGACATATAAGGAAAAGATGATGGATATTGAAAAGTTTTTGCTAGTCCAGTCATTCAAAAACTTAGTAATGCAATATTAAATAGTCTTATAAAAAATACAGCGAATGCAAGCTTATCTTACACGAAGAAATGAATGGCTATCAAAAATCAGCAGTTTTGCTCCATAGTAATGAGCAAGTGCCTTGGCCAACATCTCTTGATATATCTCGGATCCTAAATAGATAAAGAACCCATCAAAAACCCGGGGGGAAAAAAAATCATTCACTTCACAGTTAACCATTTATTAAAGGGATTATTGAAAAATCTGTAATAAACCTGCAGGGCCAGAAAGTAAAATTCTGGGGTTGACTGTTGGAAGCTCAGAGGTAAGCTTAACTTGTTCTCTGTGCTTCATGTGTATGTACGAAGCTGCTATCAGCACATTTTTTGTGTTTTCACTGCAAGAAAAAGGCTTTCCGACATAAAATTGACTTGATTTACAAAATTATAGAGTTTTAATCCAACAAACTGCTAAAAGTAGCTCTAGCTTCCAGAACAAACTGCACCACTGGAATTCCAAAAAGGAAGCAATCCAATTTGCTATCAACAGCAAAGAAATGCATGTATGCATATGTAAATAGGGTAACAGTATAGTCTTTTGATTAACAAAAACATACATTAAAATCTCTAAAGAAGGGCATTAAAGACATACAACAAAAATTGATCCAAAACCAAACTCTCAAACACAAAGGCAAATCAATTAAGGTGACAGGTTTTGTTTTTCCTTCCAAAACCTAAACTTCATTTACTACAAATAGTGAGATACTTCCCCAAGCTACTAACCCTAATTTCATTCAATTTTCTCTCTTCCATTTTCAGTTTAGCATCACTTCAGTCATGAACGGTCACCCCACTCCACCACATCATCACACCCAAACTTTCTGACAAGTGGCTACCTCAACATCCTATAAAATTATCAGTCCAACAACTATCCTGCTTGCCAATACCAAGTCAAGCTAAAATTTGATAAGTTCACTACTATTCAGCTATAATCCCACAAAACTATTCAGTCCAACCTATCATTTTACCTTTTTACAATAGAATCCTCCAAAGTCCAAGAATTCATCTTATAGAATTAGAACTTCCTCTCAAAGATATTCTAATGCAGTAACCAAACAAGAAATTCCAAGGACTATTGGAGCAATGCCGCCAAAATTGGAAACCATGAAGCAAATAATGCACAAGGATCAAAGAAAAAAGATTAAGACAAACAAGATGAAAACATGATAAGTGTATGCCCCGAAGGGTCATTACCTTAAGCAAACAATGCACAAAGATCAAAGTAACAAAAATTACAACAAACAGGATGGTTAAATGCTAAGATTATGTTCTGAAAAGTTGTTACCTTAAGTAATATGGGAAGTTATCAAATGAAACATCTATATCCCGTCCATCAATGATCCTTCCCTGGATGTCTTCTTTGAATACTGCACACCTTAAAGACATCCCTGATGTGGATGCTTGGGTTGAATCTCTGGTCCACTCTCTTTCTTCTACCTGTTCACAGATACTTGTGCCTTAGTTTTATCTCACAAATTGGAAAAGTTTCACCACAAAAGCCAAAAGGTTATTATTCAGAGAGACAATTACATTGCCAGACTCTAGGACAGAGTCCAAGTTTCCATCGATAGGAAGATTCTTGCTATGCACTCCAACATCAGCATCATAATTAACACCAACATTTGTAGCTGAATTGACTTCAGGGCCATCAAGCTCATCTTCATGGCCAACAGGGAAAGAAGGCAGCTCATTCGTAGGATAGTTTCTATCCCTTACCTTAGATGTAGGTTTCAGACGAGAAAGATCTTGTCTCAGGCTTGAAAGCGAAGCCAAAATAGAAGCACCAGCCACAGCTGAAGCATCTCCTGCTCGCCTTTCAACATGAAGTAATTTTCCTACACCAGCCCGAAGATCTGATGAAGCTGATTTAAGTATCCTATCATATGGAAGTTTTTGAAAGATCTAGATACAAAATGTCAAGAATATTTGAGATGAATGTGGATGAGAAATGGAGAGGGAGAGAGAGAGAGAATAAATACAAGTAAAATTGTGTATAGAATATATCACTTTCATTAGGAAGAAAGCTAAAGGATACATAAGCATGGCTTCCCAGCAAACCAAAGATAATCTCATCGCCTGAGTTCAGAACATGAGTAGTATTTTTCCTAATTGTCTTCCCATTTACTTGCACAGATCCTTTCTTCCCCTTGCTCTCAAGAACAGCAACCGAATTGCCTTCTCGCTGATCATTTCCAGAAACAATGAGTACTCATACTGCATGTACACAATATGTAGTTCATCTCCAAAGAAAAAAGGAAAATCAATGCCAAAAGGGTACCCAAGTTGAGCAAAAGTTTAGTCAGCATAATCCCTCATGGTTACACATGCTTGTTACTTTGTTAGTAAGGTTCAAAGCTTGCAGTTAGTGACTACTATAGTGTCCCTATACATTTTACTTACAAGAATGTGAAACAGTGGTATCAACATGGCATTATTGTACAGAAATTCAAAAGCCTTAGATTGTTGATTAAGTCAGAAGGTGTAGATTTAGTTGATTAAGACAAGGATGAATTGCATTAAGAAATGTCTCACTCATAAATTTTTCTTGCCATATTTTCAGTTGGAACACACGAGATAGGAGACTAAGGCCAAATGTCAGCCTAGAATCTGAATGTCTGAAAGTGGCTTTTATACAGAATAGTAGTTGATCTGCCAAAAAAAGCACACTAGCCTCATAAACCCTAAACCAACAATTCTTTACTATTGAGAATACAAGAACAAGAGAAGTGCCTTCAAGCATTAGTCAAGTCCATGAAACAATACAAGTGTAAAATGCTCTCTTGCCAAGCATCAAGGGTACACAAGGAGAGAACTACAGAATCAAAACTTTAAAAGCCATACCTGTGTAAGTCTTATTGTACACAAGATGCCACTAACTGTTTGGTCCTTTATTAAAAGATTTGCAGACTTGTTGGAGCCCACAGAGAAACTTGACATACTGATTGACATAGTTGAGTTCTGCAGTAAATTCACACTTTACATCAAAACACAGTACTTATAATCAACAAAAGCAGCTAGCAAAGTGTATCCGAACACAAAAATAGAGACCATTAGAGAAAACTAATAACAGCAGCTCTAGTTCAACTAAAGAGTGGAAGAAATGAAGATGGAAAATCAAAACAAATCTACTAAAAAAGAGAAAAACAGAGTAATTTCGAGTTAGACCTGCGGATACTCTGCCAGGAGCCTACACCAGGGAGCCTTCGTTATTTCATGCTTCCTCACCCCTATAGAGCAGGGTTTGTCAACTATTACAGGCGTCACACCTAATACTCAACAAAGACAAAAACAAAAGCAAAAAATCAAATACTCAACAAAAACAAAAACAAAAACAAAAGCAAACAATCAAAGCTCGAATTCACATTGCTCACGCCGAGGCATGCAAGCAGATTGAAACTTCACGGAAGTAACGAAACTACAACCTTGCGGTACGGGCGTAGCAACGGAGACGGCGGTGGTGTCTTCCGCCTTGGGGGAGGACGCGCCGCCATCCGCAGCGGCTGCTTCCGGCGGTGGACCAGTTGAGCTGGACTCCTTGGGATTCTCCGCCGGACCCGTCGATTTCTCCGACGAATCGGCATTATCATTCTCCGCCTGAAATTAAACGCTAAAAAATGAAACAATTTGACTTTTCCAAGGAAATGAAGGAAGGAGCGGTGGCGATTGAGCAAAATACTTTATTAACAGGAAGTGACTTGTGACGCTTGGGCGACGGAGATTTGTCGTCGGACGACGAGAGGGATCTCTTGTTATTATTGGAAGTGGACGACGGCAGAGATCCACTTCGTCTTGTCGAAACCATCTCTACGGAGTCTCCACACAGAGACGAGTTCGACCCGGGTGGAAAATGGGTACGGTTTGGGTTTTGTAGTGGAGGAGAGGCGATGGAATATATATATATATATACACACCTGTCACAATAATAATAATTATTTTTTGTTGGAAAAAAATTAATTATTATTATTTTCACAATACTAATTATTTATTTATAATGATTATTATTATTATTATAACTAAATAATACCAAGTACTAAATATGGTAAGAGAATATTTGGGATGCACGAGTAAAGTACTAGATTTATGAGTGAGTATGTATGTATATTTGTATATGCAAAATTATCCAAAAAAATTCAAAATTATACACAATATTAGATTATTTTTCATTTATGGTATGACGAGAAAAACTTGTAACCAGTGCTCGAATATGTGCATTGAATAAATCATGTTATGATGGATGATTACATGATATTTGATGATGTATCATATTGTGTGAAGTAATAGTTGTTATAATTGAAAGTATATACACGTCATTATTAAATAAAATAACTATTTTTTTGGCATGACGATTAATCATTAGTGTTAAGTGACTATTCTTGTTTTTTAATCTAATCAATGAGCAATACGTGATGTGAATATTACTCTTAAAAGTTATTTTTCACATTACAAATAGATAAAATACATGCATACACACACACACATATATATATATGTGTGTGTGTGTTTGCGTTTGCGTTGATTGTTATTTATTGAATATATTTCAATATTTCCATTATAAGTGTAACATAATTGAATATAAAATTATATTTTTTATTTGTTGATTTTGATTTGTTTTTCAAAAACAAAAAGCACCCAAAAAAATGAGAGAGAAATTTGCAAGCTAAAGAGGTCATAGACTTGCTGGCTATGTACTTTGATACTATTTTGAATATGGAGTCTATAAATTTTAGAGAGAATGCTTAATAGTGACATGTGAGATAATGTTTATTAACAATAACAATATTTTATGTTTAAATCTTATTTTTTCCACTAATGCAAAAAAAGATTTTCTTTTTTTTTCTTTTTTTTATAATAATCTCTCGAGACTAATTCATTGAATCATAAGCGGAAACGTTTACAAGAAAAATTAATGGAATGGACAAACATTCCTTACAGTCAGACATAGAAACAAATTTCCTAACAATGTTATCGAAAACTTGAATCGCAGACTGTTTCACAAATTTGAAGCTGAAGTCGACAGGAGCACTCCAAGCTTCTTTACTGTCAATAGTAATTTGGTCAAACATAACGAAGGCATACTCTAGTTCAAAAGTCGTTGACACCACCCGAGTATCAATCTTCATTCTTTTGTGGTTCACATACGCCATGACCAATTATCGTTCTACGTACGCTTATAACAAGAACTCGGCAAAAAAAGAGAGGGAATAAACTCGCAAAAGAAGCGAGAGGGAATAAACTTGCTAAAGATGCGAGAAGCAACAAATTCGATAAATAAACGAAAGATATAATAGCAACAAAACTTACTAATAAAAAAACAACACTGCTTTGAATCAAGAAAAACCACTCCTTCCTACTTCACCTTTTGCAAAACCCAAAACCTTATTTTCCTTATTCAATGGTGATGTACTTCTTGACAGATCCGAAGTTGGGGAAAAGGAATAATGTCGGAAGGGAAGGAAAAGGGGCGGCGATAGCCGAAGAACACAGCGACAGTGCGAGATCGTAGGTGTGGTGGACGGCGATGGGGGAGGCGAAAATGGAGAGGAGAGGCAGAGAGAAAAGAGCAAAAGAAAATGACAATCGTGAAGAGGAGAAGACGCCGCCTCCGCTAAGCATGCGGAGGCGGCGGCTGCCGGCAAATAAAGATTTTCATTTTCTCAATTTGTATTTTTCATTAAGACAGAAGTGGGAAAATAAGAAAATTTTTCCCTTTCCAAATGGAAAATAAAATCCATTTAGATCTTTTTTTTTTTTTGGTTGAAACTTTAGATCAAATTTTTATTTTTCTAATTTTCTTCTTTATTTTTATAAACAAAGTTGTAAGTTCAACAGAGTTCAAGAGAGATAAATGGTGGAAGACATGTAGGACTTAAGTTCTACAAAGTCTCATTCCATCATTTATCATTTTGTTGGGAGACATGAGTTTGATTTAGATGAGAACTTGTATATTCTGGATGGGTGGGGCATGATAGAAAAATTAGAAAAAATGTGTTTAAATTCAACCACTTTTAAATTTATACAATATAAAATAAAATTAAATGTAAATACTAAGCAATAATTGTATTATGAATTTGGTTCCTCAAAGAGTTCAATATACTTTCTTAGATGTAATAGTTAGGAGTAATCGTGATTCGGTTTCGATTTTAAATTGATGGTTCTCAATTTTGAAAAAAAAAAAGAATCGGAATTATAGTTTCAATCAGATTTTAAAAAAAATGTTTTATATTTTAAAAATAGTTCAAATTTAATAATTAATTTTAAAAATACATTCTATTTTTTTAAAAGAAAAAATAATTGTTATATAAACTTTAATTAAATAATAGTCAAACTTTAAATTGTATGTATTTTTTTTACGATTTAGAATTGAAACCAACAATTCCGATTCTTAATATTATGGAACCGGAACTAGAACCATCCGTACAATTATGATTTAATTCGATTCCTATAGTGCACAATTTAATTCGAACAATGATCATCCCTAATAATAGTCCTAATGGGTAAGATAGAAAATGATCCTTGAACTGCCAATGAGTAACTTTCCGTCATATTTTATAATTTGATAAAAGATCATTTAAAAAAAAATAGTTTTTTAAATGAATATTAGAATATGACACGTAGGCAGAGAGTAAAAAATAGAGTAAAAACAAAAGTGTATGCGTACTATTACTTTGGTAGATAAATAGGTAATGATAGTACCATTGACATCCTAAAAGACTTGAGAAATCACATTGGGAAATCTGCCAACTGCAATTAGATAGCACATGAAGGCAAACACAAAGTTGATCACAGGATCAAGAAAAGGTCTGGTATATTTTTCTGAGAATATTATCAACTATAAAGCAGCATTACAACAAACAACAACATACTTCAGATTGTTCCAAATGGCCAATAATCTCATTTTTGGGAAGGGTGAGTGCATTGCCTGAAATGGTTGCACTTCCATGAGCATCAGAAACCACAGGGAGATGTAAATAATTATAGTCAAAGTGCAAAGATGAACTTCTATAACTCATCAAACTTGATTGAGATCTCTTTCATCAGAGGGTGATGCCTTCTTACCTATAAACAAGGGGAAAACAAACTATCAAATAAAAACGGAAGGATGGAGAATAAGAGGTAAATTCAAGTCAAATGAACCATTGCTTTATTAGACTTCTATTACATGAAGAGTGACTTTTCTTGGCATTAAAAAAGCACTCCATTCTTAGAAAGAATTTCTCCTGGAAAGGTAACCACAATACACTTACTTTGACACCTGCCATTGATAGAAGCTTGTGAGAGGCAACATAGGTTGTATCACAACTCCCCAGCCGTTTCTCCACAAAATATATAACCTCTGAAACACCTGACTGCAATTACAAGTACTTGTGTTATAACCCTTGAGGCCTTAGGAAACAAGCAACATGGTATTCTTCATTTCTCCTCTAGTACTCATTAATCATACTCCACAGCTATCATAAACAGTCAATGTCCCTCTACTGTGTTAATATTTGCTCGTCTCTCACAAGTTAAACTAAAAGCAGCTTATTAATTGCTTATCTTCAACTAAAGAAAGGCATAAGGAGTCTTAATTCAAATTTGACTAGTAAATTGCAGGAAATTTAATATTAAAATGCAACAAATAGAGTTCAGCTTCAAGTCACAAAAATGAAGGCAAAGCATCAAGAGGTTACAGTGACGGTGAGCCGTAATTAGGGATGTCAATGGGCCAACCCACTAGGGTTTTGGGCTAGCCCTGCAAGGTTGTTGGGCTTATTGGTTTGGGCTAAATGGTTTTGTTTTGTTTTACTTTTGAGTTGGGTTAGCCCTAACCCTAAACTATACACTATTGGGCTTATCCAGTGGGCTAATTCAATGAACTAAAATTAAAAAGTATAAGTTAATATCCACTTATTCACAAATTTAATTCAAAATAAATTATTTATTTCATCTAAAATAAGTTAAATTTAATAATTAATTTCAATTCAAATCATTATTTTAAAATTTAACAATAATCTGGTACACATGCAGTTTAGCCCACACAAAATTTCAACCAAACAAATTCCTAAATAAATCAACGTATTGCTGCAGAATCAAATACCCCAAATATTCCTAAAATAAAAAAATTCTTAAAATTCCTAAAATAAAATAAAAGAAATTACTTGCACTTGTTGCAATTGGCGATCGGATTGTTGGACATGGTTCTGTTCTCGCGGTTATGGGTGAGTATAATTACCGAAAAATCGATAAAATCGATAGCCGATAACCAAATCGACCGATAATTTCGATTATCGATCGGTTATCGGTTATAAGACTATAAAAAAATCGTTTATTTGGTTTATCCTATTATTTATATATTATATATAAATATATAGATATTAGTAGTTACTGTATATATTAGTTTTATAGTATATATTAGCTACTATATATATATATATTAGTTACTATATATATATATATTAGTAGTTACTGTATATATTAGTTACTATATACAGTAACTACATACTAATATCTACTACGTATATATTTATATATAACTAATATATACAGCAGCTAATATATACTAGCTACTGTATATATTAGTTACAATATATATTAGTTACCTATAAATTTCAAGTATGTTATGTTTTATATCACTTCTATAATAAAAAATAGTTTTTAATTGTCGGGCTATTGGGCTAGCCCATTTAATTTCGGGCTAGCCCTATCGGGTCATCGGGCTTAATGGTTTTGGGCTTATTGGGCTAATTCTTTATCGGGCTAACCCGTTAGGGCTATAGCCCTGTCGGTTTCGGGCTAGCCCATCGGGTTCGGGCCCGATTGACATCCCTAGCCGTAATTGCTGCAAAAAGTGAATTCAATATTTATATGTTGTACTGAATCACCTGAATAATTATCTTTGCACATTCATTGCAAGGGAACATGGTGACATAGAGCCTCTGCATAATAAGGCCAAAGCATGAGATTAAATAACAGTTTCTAGTGGTCATGACAAGAGAGCTAAGGGACAGAGAAATTGACAATTTTTTTATTTTTTATTAAAAAAAAACAGAGAGAGAAAACAGATGAATGGTGCATAGATCACAATACTACTACTAACCTGCCCTGCAGCAGAAGCATGATTTGTATTTAGGATGGCATTAACTTCAGCATGACAGACATAACTACAAAAGAAGATATGATGAGTCAGAATCAGTTTTTCTGAGTCTTATTTCTTGTATTGTAATTTTATTTTTTTTTGGGTGGTAGGCGGTATTTAAGAAAATTTATGCATTAACATAAGGAATACTTGTTTCTAATGTAAACATTGGAGATGCTAATTAAAGTATATTCAAATAAATGTTACTCACGGATACTTTGTCTCCAAGGGATTTCCAGTTTTGGATTTCTGAAAATTTATGGATGAGTTAGAATTGATGCCTCTTGTGAGACCAAAAGTTCACTAACGTAAACACTACCAAGTACCAACCTTAGCCCAAGGAAGTTTGTCGTCCGAACAACCACGAGGAAATCCATTGTAGCCAATGCCTGACTAAAAAATGGGCATAAATGTAACAGAATGTTACTCATTTTTATAACAAATAATGCACATTAGAACCTGTACAACACAACTTATCAAATAAATACAGAGGAATTTTGTAAGCTTTAAATGTTCTAAGTTCCATTTCTGGACATAGAGCCTTTGTAGGGGCTAATACCAAGTTACAAGTGCATATAGACAACAAATAGAAAAACTTACAAAACAAAAGAGCAGAGGAAAAACTTTAAGGCAACAAAACACCACACACTTCACTGATATATTAATGTGCCTAAATCAACTTGCAAGAGCACTAGAACTTAGATGTAGTTCTGTAGGATATGCTTCAATAACAAAAGTGCCTTTTCCCATCCCTCTAGTTTCTCTCATCTGTTTTACACAAGCAGCTGTAGGATACCAAAATTCAACTAGACATTATTTATTGAAAAGCTGGAAGGAGCTTAGTTGGGCCCCGACATGGAATTATTTAGTAGTTTTATTTGGGGTTCATAAGATGGTTCCTCTAAACCCATCAAGCAAGATGTCAATAGCATGTTCGGATCCACATTCATCAATGTCTTTGGCACAAGTATAAGCGTTTGACTATGTTAGCTTTACATTATGATACAGAATAATAAGTCAAATGCATCTTACCAAGTATTATACCAGTTTGGCTCACCAAACATGCACCAACCTGCAAAACATTGGAAGGTATCACTTTCACAATGGTGTAGTGCCGTAGTATTGATAAACAGTCACAAATTCATGTAAAATAAGTTAAATAACGAGAAAAAAGCACTGCAAAGAGACCTTCCCTTCAGTGACAAATATTATATACAAAAAAACTCTGTAAATCAGATTATTACATTTACTGTATATGCAAAACTAGTGGCATCCGGCATGCACTTCCATATGGAAGGGAGTAGGTTTGAGCATCAGTGAAAGCAAACTGTTGACTCTTTGTGCCGAAAATAGTTATGAACAGATACTACATTATAACAAAGTTGATAGTACTAAGAAAAAAAACTGTAGATGCAAAACTGATTACCTGTCTGTTGGGATCTTTGGAGCGTTCGGCGGAGAGGAACGCAATAGCCATGAAATAATCATCCCACGACAAATACCTACAGTTATATAGCATCCAAACATTAAACACCGAAAAATATTTGAAATGAAAGCAACCAAATATTCTTAAAGTAAAGAGCTGACCCTTCCCGTTTGGAGGGGTCGAAGGGGCTCTTCGATGGATGCTTCCGCGCCCCATTAATTGCCAACTCGGCACCGGCGGCCGGCCGAAGATGTTTTCGGCGTCTGAGAAATAAACGAACTGCAGTGGCATATGCGGCGGCGCCGAGCACTCCGGCGACTGAGATCAACGCCAGATCTCTGGATTTCATGCCTGGGCGTTCAAGCTGACTCCAGAGCCGAGAGGGTAAGAAGGGTTTTGGCGCAATGGGGATTTGCCGATTTGGGGAAATAGAAAGTAGCGGGAAAAAAATGCTGGGTAAACATTTTAGCGGGAAGTATATACAATATTTCTTTAAGTCTGTTTGGTCATTGGTGGGTGTAAAGGCGTTGACTATTGCTGTCTAATAATTATTCTCGTTGGATAAACTCACCGTATAACGTATTATCCCATAATAATATTCTCTATTTTAGGATCAAATGAATATTTTTGCCTAAAGGGAGAAAATGATGTGTGTTGTCCTTATATTTATATATAATACTAATTTCACCCCTCAATTGTTAGCATCATTAAAAAAAAAAAGTTCATGAGTTTTTGATGACAAGAAAGAAAAATAAAATATGAAAGAGAAAAAATGATACTCCGTATTTTTTTTGTTTGGCAAAGACGAGATATCAAGAAAAGATTCAAGTTTCGAAAAAGATTCTCATGAAAATCGATGCCCTCATAATTGTTCAATGTCTTGCAAATACAATTGATGAGTCTCAATTTGACATTGGTTTAGAGGATATTAGGGTATTGTTGAACTGTTTCTCACACACTTTTGTGTCATTTGTTAAGCAAACAGCGAATCGCACATCCCTCTTGTTAACTGGGGAAGCAATTTCTTAGCCTGTTCGCGTGGATTTGAATTTTATATCCCCATCCTTTATTTCTAACTCTTTATATATATATATATATATATATATATATATATATATATATATATTTGAAGGAAACTCTTTATATTTAGATCTTAAATAGTTAAAATTTTATCTTTTCCTTAAAAAAAAAAAAAAAAAAAAACTATCACACTCCAACACGTGCAAGTATAACAATTCAGACAATCAAATGCATTGTTGCAATGATAAAGAAAATTGTAAAATTCCCCATAAGGATGTTATTATTGTTTATTAATAACAAAGGACTAAAGTCCGGGTTGGCATTTAGGCAACCCGAAACCAGAGTCCACGTACATGTGAGTTGTACAGATATGGAGACAGAGGGGGGGGGGAAAGCATAGCAACATGATTTCGTCCAACACATACAAGATTAGGATCTACTCAGTCAATAATTACAAAGGAACTTCCCTATAACTAGAACAAACAAAGATAAGGAGGGAAGGGAATCATACACACACCAGGAGAGAAATTGATCAAAATCCGAGAATGCATCAGAGGAAGTACTGAAAACTTGGAGGATCAGACCCTGGTGTTTGGAGGCAGTGGCAAGACACCATCGAAGAAATCCCCGAAGTAGCCGCGAGGTTCGTGTACCAACTTAGAGATGATGTCTCTGAGAGTGATGATCCCCTCTAGATTCCCTGCGTTGTCCACGACATATATCCGATGGATCTTCAAAGAGTCGAGCTTCGTGATGACTGACTTAAGGCTATCATCTCTTCGGCATGTTACCATCCCGCTTAGCATTGGTGACTCCTTGGAATTCTCTGCAAGGTATCGTCGGATTGCAGTCAAGAAGTTCTTTGCAGTGATGGATCTGCAAGGAAACATCAAACAAGTACTACAACATTATTTGAGTGACAAGGGGAACTCACAGTGACTAGAGGTAAACCAACTTAGGTTGCCCATAGCTGATTAGCTCAAATCAATAAAATGCCAAATCAAACCAACTTAGATTGCCCATAGCTGACTATCTCAAATCAATAAAACGCCCATGCTAGGAGTCAAACTTGTAACCTTGTGGTTACCAAGTCAACAGCCCGACAGCATAAAAGCTATTGCTACTATTGGTCTCTTCTTAACTTCCAGCTTAATATTAAGATAGTGATATGATGAGAAGGTTGTTTACTAATTCTTAGTCTCATTCAGTATGAAAATCTTAATGTCTTATAAATACATAGTGAAATCATTTTAATTGAAAGTTGAAACAAACCTGAAGTCCCTATATATTTCAGGTGCATTCAGAAGGAACTGAATATCTCTGATGCTTATATTGCCAATTGCTTTGGTTCCACCACTTTCAACCACAGGTAGTCCACCTATACCTTTTTGTCTCATTAGTTTGAAGGCCTGCAGAACTGGTTCATCCTCGTTCACCTGAAATAGTAGAAGGAGAACACAACAGATTTTAAGTGTTTGGCTGCATAACTGATGATATTTTTGACAGGAAAATTTCTACTAGTAGAGATATACAAGAGGTAGTAAGATCCAAACAAATATTTGGGTGGGTAAAATGACTAAATCAAACTTTTTACTGCCTTTATACAGTCTAGCACCATAAAATCCCGCCCAAAGGCCATAACTGTTCACGCCTTTAATGAAATTGCTATTTTGAGTCAAGCTTCATACCTTAACAATAGAACTAGCCTTCATTAAAGGGAGACCAAGTTCAGATATTTTCTTGGAACCCCAGCTCTCGAACCAATGAAGATCGGCACATTCTTCTATCATGTGTAAGACAGAAGATTGAGTGATGATGTTATCAATCTTTCCTTCTCCTAAATCTACCACAGGAACACTCTTCATTCTATATTTAGATAGCAATAGAAGCATTGTTAGGAAAGAGTTTGATTTCTGCAATGCAAGGAATGGAGCCCATCGAAATGACCCAGCAATATCTAGAACCTGCATAAAATTGGGAGAAATTATGCATAGAATATCAAAGTAAAGAAAGCATTTAAAACATCCTCAGACTGAGGAACTTCCTATGGTATAAATATTCAATGAAAACAGTAACCTTTGTGTTCTTATATAGGTCAGAAGAAGTTAGAGCCTCAAAAAAGCTTCCAGAAGTTGCTGTTGGAGACTCAGGGTGTAAACTTCTGAATCTGGGAGAACAAATGCCACTAGCAGCTGCGGCAACAGCAGGAGGGAGATCCGATTGAGCCATTGCTTCATCCCATTTGGTAAATCCTTCCATCTTTTCTGACTGCAAAGGCATGAAAACCATCTTCATTCTTCTTGAAGGACAGAACAAGATAAAACTGGGAGATAATTATCTTTACATAAAAATGACAATTATGTGCTTGATTTTGAGGCTGTATCTTTTTTCCTTTCCTAGAGGCCTAAGGCAACTATCCATCCATCAATTTAACAAATTTGTAGCCCAAAAAGAGAGAACTTTTTCTGATACTATTGATCTATTTCCTCCACGTGGTATTTTGTATCACTTTCACATTCCTTAGAAGTGAAAATCATACAGAAAAATTTATGAAAATATAATACTTATACTCGAAAATGTAATACTAACTTATAAGGGAAAGTGTAATACTTTTGAAGAAAAATGTAAGCAATACTTTTACATTTTGATTTTAAAGTATTACGTTTTTCCTAAAAAAGTAGTACACTTTCCCTTATAAGTAAGGGATAGTTTATTCTTGATTAATATTACATTTTTCAGTATAAGTATCCCATTTCCATATTAACCCGACTGGTCTCACAGCAGAGTCACTTCAATAGTATTGTTGATGGATGGATTTACCAATCATTATACCATAGGCCATCGTCCACCTTACAAGACGGACCGATGACATAAGGTTCATTATTAGTATACTGAATGTTTATTTTAGTTTGTTGAAGGTTTATATTTAGATATACTACCAAAAAAAAAAAAACTTTCAAACACATTAAAAATGAACATTTATCCGTGGTCCATAGTATAATTTACCTGGATTTACGGGGTCATTCTAAACAGAAAATCAATGTAGATCATGACCAAAAATTTGGAAGAAAAACAAAAATCTATTCATCAGTGTTGAAAGACAAAAATCCATTAATTAGAAGTTTGAATACAGGCATGCACACCTGATGCAGAATCCAGACCACAATTCCGGCGAACTCCACAATGCCGATGTATCTATCAATCCAGCTAGCATCTTCAGGGGCATCAACATCCACGACAGGCGCGCTTAACAGTTTATGCTGGGATAGTAATTTAACAGCTTCACCCAAACTGGCATCCGATTTTATCTCAACCACTGCGCGCCATAATTGCTAACGTATTAGAGTCAAAATCACATAGAACTGCAGAACACATAAATCATTCACACGCACGGCATGCAAAAAAAAAAACAGCTCAATCAATCCAAACCTCCATCACAATCAGTAGTACATATGTCGCAATCAGAGAACAGATTCACAGAAAAACGGTATACGAAACCTGATTATACGATCATAAATCATCGAATTACAGAGAGAGAGAGAGAGAGAGAAGAGTACCTTGATTGGAAGCGGCGGGAGGGAAGTCGGAGACAGGGATGCTTTCAAAACAAGCATTGAGCTTCTCAGTAGGACTGAGCTGCGGCTCCTGAACGTCCCACAGATCCTCCACCTGCATCCCCAATTTCGCCTCCGGGCTCCGGGGAGTCACCACCTGACTCACCTCCTCGATCACCTCCTCACTCTCCCTTATCATCTGCATCTTGCCTTTCTCTCTCTCTCTCTCTCTCACACTCTCTCTCACTCTCTCTCTAGCTGGTAACGAGAGATCAATCAATCACTGGATATTTGTTGCTTTTTAAGAAGGAGACACACTATTATTGAATCCACAATGATTCATTCAAGCTTCCATTAACTCAATATTATATCCGTGTATATATATAATTATATATCTAAGCCAATTAAAAAAAGGGAAAATGGAAAATGAAAGTGACCATTATTTTCACTATTTTTAAGGCTACCTCTTATCCGTTCTTCAGTAGGGGCCACTTGCCCGAAACAGACAGCAGAAAGATAAAGGCAGAATGAAAGGAATAGCAACTAGGAAGGGGCAAAAACGTCGCCCCAATTCTCTTTGTCTAGCATTTCGTTTAACATTTTTTTTGTTAGCAGCGTGCTATGCTACATGTAATAGTTCGTAATTTTTTTAAAATGATTTTTATTAAGTGAAATATGATTGAATAATCTAACATATTTTAACTGGGTAAAAAAATTTTAAAAAATAATTAAATAATTTCACAATAAAATATTCCATACAAGGGGTTCAAACTCCAGACCAACATCTCTTAAGAGAGGAGAGTGCACGATTTTCCAGACCAATCAAGTTAGTTAAAGTCATGTAATTAGTTGAACATACATTATTTTATATTTTTGGCATCAATATTGTAAAAATTAATAGTTGTATTAACAAGCTTACCAATTGTACGAATTCCTTAGAATTAGTTAAAACCTAATTTAATGCAAAGTTTTGAGTGTAAATTACAATTTTAAAATGGAAATCCAAATACTCGGCCAGCGGTTTTGGAAGGGTAAGGATGAATACCGGCGGCTTGGCTTTTGCGTTTTCTGCCACCTGCCAATAACAAGTGGGGAAGGGAAGTGCATTGACTCACAAAATGCCATCTTTTTCATTTACTTACACGAAGTAGGGAGAGGGGACCAAGAAGAAGATAAGCTATAATTTTTTATTTTTTATTTTTTATTTTTGCTGCTGATTATTTTACACGTTTGACAAACTTATCTTATAGTCTATAGATAAGTTGAACTGAAATATAAATTATTCAAGGTCTATAGACTATAACCATAAACTATACCTAATGCACATTGATGTGTTGTACCATGCACACTATCAAACATTTTAATAATTGAAGTTTCACTAGTTCAGTACAACCTGACCAAAATTAATACCGGAAATATGCAATGGCACACGAAACAATACATAGAAGATACAAGGTTTAGTAGCAAAAACTACATAGTTCTATATTAGTTCAAAGTCGCTCCATCTTAAAGTTACATTAGAAGTTCATAGCCTCCCTGAGTTTCTGGTGAGTACATTATTCAAGGGACTCCTTCAAACGGGCAATCAATTCATCCTGCCCAGAAAACATCGTCAATTAGAACATGTGTGAAACAAATAAATGGCATCCCTCATGCTAGACAATAAGCTTAATCTGGTGCATCAACAATACAGTATTGAAAAAAATCGCTAACATTTGGAAATATCTGTAACATGAGAAGACAAATATCATAAATTCTTGCCTTTTTTCCTCTCGTGGAAAGGCCCTTCTCCTTCAAGAGTGCACGGAGTCTCTCCACTGTCATACTGTGGTAATCTCGTTCAGGCACACGGTTTTTAGTTCCTTCTGTCAAAAACAAGGCAAAGTAGTGAACATATATGTATAAATTAAATTATTATACTGAGGAAAGGTATTTATCATCAGGATTACCTCAAATTATTCAACGTAAAGTATAAACTAGAAAGACATGCATTCCAAACAGCATTAGTCTATACTCTAGGCAATCATCAAGGTATATAAAGCAAAGTCATGCATATATTATATTGACTGGGTCACCATCAGCGCAAGACTACAATTTCAACTGGTATTGGCTTCACAGCCCCAGTTTTATGTTTGCTAATAGTTTGACTTGTGTAAATTGGAATTCCAGAAAACTTAGTAAAATATAGTTGTCTAAGTGCCACTCCCTAAATTTCAAGAGCCTTATCCAAAGTCACCCTTAATGTCTAGAGGGAGAGAGAGAGGTTTTAGTCAAACCCCATGAATAGCACATTCAAACAGAGGTCATAGTTACAGGCTTACCCTGGCGAGAAGCGGCTTGACTACTGCTTGCAGCCTTCTTTGCTGATGTTCTACCATCCAGTGCTCTCTCCGCGCCTCTAAAAGTAATAAGTTGGTAGGTGAGATAACATTTGATGTGTTAGCCAGAACAGTAAAACAATAAAACCTCCAGGCACTCGCTAGTAAAACATCATTCACAGATTGCATGAAATGTAAATGCATACATGTAAAGAATAACCAAAATGTTTCCTGTAATGCTTTTATGCAGAAGAATGTGAAACTGATACCTTTTTCTTGAACTTTCACTCGTAGGAACACTTTTCCCATCTTTTGAACCAGATTCAGCCTTCTGCTTTTTAAGCATGAGAGATCTAATTAAGATGTTCATCTGGTCTGTCTTAATGAGCTGGTCCTCTGGACAAAGAAAATAGTCAGAATCAAGTTTATAAAGTCCTATCGCAAAAAGAAACTGTGATAGAGCATGGGAGGACGTTGTGACTTGTCTGCTGAATCAAGTCAGAGACTGCAAAGTTTATGCTATCATATTAGTTAAAAAGATAAAGCAGCAGTGTGAAAAGATGGGAAGGAAAGATTTTCTTTCCAATTCTAGAGAACAAGTTTTTCCTAGAGATATCTTAGTGTCATCCAACATTCTCCAGATTGTTTTACACAGACCTTCGCTTCCGCAGTCTTGTGAGTGACAAGTAAGATCACCATGTCATGGAGAAGGCTTCATGTGTAGTTCTGGTTAGGAGTTTAAATTTTCAGAGCTTACAGAAGTAGATATACTAAGCAACAAACATGGTGCTAGTCCTTGGCAAATTACAAATCCCCTTCTGATTACCCTACCCTACATCTTGAAACTTATTTGGTTTTCAGTTTTCACAAATATGACATATCTACATCTTGAAATGTCATTAGTCCCATTAAACCTGACAAAATATTTAAATAAATAAAATAGGATAATACCTAATCTTCACCCAGTTTGACAGCTTAAAACTGTACTTTTATGATAAGAACTAATCAATAAGCTCAAAACAAGTCATATAGCATTGAAATTGAGTTAATACCCAACTTTGTCCTCGATTATAGTAATTTTTCTCGATTTAGTCCTAAAAGTTTTTTTGTGCTTAATTGGATCTTGGACTTCGATAGTTTTACCTAATTGAGTCTTCGGCTGTTAGAATCAAAGACTAAATCAAGGAAAACCACTATAATCGAGAACTAAATTGGGTATTAACCTCTATATTCAGGACTAAATTGGGTTTTAATAGAGGGGAAATTACCAAGTTATTATCCTAACAGAGGACTCAAATTAAAACAAGTCATATAGCATTGAAATTGAGTTAATACCCAACTTTGTCATCAATTATAGTAATTTTTCTCGATTTAGTCCTAAAAGTTTTTTTGTGCTTAATTGGATCTTGGACTTCGATAGTTTTACCTAATTGAGTCTTCGGCTGTTCTTGGACTTCGATAGTTTTACCTAATTGAGTCTTCGGCTGTTAGAATCAAAGACTAAATCAAGGAAAACCACTATAATCGAGTTAGAATCAAAGACTAAATCAAGGAAAACCACTATAATCGATAACTAAATTGGGTATTAACCTCTATATTCAGGACTAAATTGGGTTTTAATAGAGGGGATATTACCAAGTTATTATCCTAACAGAGGACTCAAATTGGTAAAACTATTGAAGTCAAGACTCAATTAAGCACAAAAAGACTTTTAGGACTAAATTGAGAAAAACCATTATAATCGAGGACTAAATTGGGTATTAACTCCTTTGAAATTCAAGTGACTTCTGAAAAGCTGTTTTTCAGTTCATTTTGGATAAGCTCTTTGAAATAGTTTGCAAAACTAAGCTCAAAACAACTTGCTAGAAGCCATAAACTCTATTCACAAACCTATCCAAACATTAAAAAATTGCACAACAGCATAAGTCCTTATGGTAGTACATAAGCTCAAATAAGGTCGCTAAAATAGTTTGACGTGTGTGATGCTAATTGTTAAGGAAAAAATAACCTGGAGGTGATGTGTCATGATCACAAATATAAACCCGCATTCCACCCTGTACAAAATTTCCAAAGATGTGAATCAGAGATCATGCAGTAAAGGAACGAATATAGAAATCTATGATTGAGCAATATTTTATCTTTAACTGGCAAAGAAACTTTTCAGTTACTATTAACACATATTGCAGGTGATAATGATACAAACAAACAAACAAAAACATGCATTAGCATAATTCTTCACCCACAAAAATAGAGTAGCCCATTGTATTCCGTGGGCAACTTTGTGGTAGAAGAAAGCAATATAGTCATTGAGAGTTGCATACTCAATTGCTCATATGAATCACCAGATTTGCAACAGCAGTTTTGGATTCATTACAAACAGTATAATACCAGTACCATAATTCCCATAGAGAGCAAATAACATAGAAGGAAATAAAAGAGAGAATGCTAAAAGATTCTTATTTTTGACTGCTATACATAAATGTCATCTTGCCATCATATAAAAAACTCTAATCGGTGGCTGTTATAAGTCGGGAATAGATAAAGCCGGTGGAAGTGGACTGCTGCAGGACACTAATGGGAGATGGTTAGGGAGGGTTCACTCATAACATTGGGTTGTGTAGTGCCATTGAAGTGGAGTGTTGGGCTATGCTTGATGTTCCTTGGTTGGCTTGGGCTATAGGGTTCAGTACAGTGATTTTGGAGAAAGATTCTGAGCTGGCTACAAGGTGGCTTAAAGGCGATACCGTACCAAGGGGGCCTGTCCTCACTGTTGTCACAGGGTGTAAGCACATGATAAGGAGACAATGGGAGGTTCGTATTCAGCACTGTTTCCGAGAGCAGAATAGAGCTGCAGACTATCTGGCTTCAAGGAGTGTTCAGTGGATTGAGAGACCTCCGGTTTTGCTTCAGCTAATTCTATTGGATGATGAGATGGGTGTTCTTTGCCCAAGGAAGATTTTAGTTACGAGGAGCTGATTTTGTGGGTGATCCCCTCCTTTCAATCAAATTTTAAAAAACTCCCATCGGTAATTTATCGCGATATGACCTCTGCCCTTCCCATGCACGAAAATAGCACCATAAATACTTCAAGCATTTTGATATGATTCCACATCAGCTCCAAAAGAAATTGTTGAGTGGTAAGAACACATCCTAAAAGACTAATCCAATAAATGATAGAATCCTTTATCTAAAGTACCACTCTACAATTTCTTGTGGAGCCAAAATGGGACCATATCACACTTCTTTGCACTTGTTTTTCTTATTCGTGCACCCCTCTCTTTTACCCTACTATTATCTATACAGTATCACTCACTGAGTAACTGTGAATACACAATGGCAACCACACAAAATTCTGAGAATTCCAAAAATCTATGCACTAAAGCTCGCAGGAACTCTAGGAGAACAAGGCAAATCTCATCAGTGAATTAAGAGTTTAAAACTAGTAAAAACTCAAACCACTAATATAATATCAGTACTTAATAGTTACTATAGTGAAGTTAAACGCTTTCAAGTTGTAATTACATACTTACACAGGCACAATTGATTCGATTAAGAAGCATCCGACGAATGATAATCAAATCGCAGACAGAAATTAGCACAAGCATTCGCGAAAAGCGGCAAAGGAAATGAAATTACCGGATTGGATGAGATCACGGTGGAGGAAAAGAGGCCGCGAGAAGGGAGGTTTGCGAGGAATTTAGTTGCCGTTCCACCGCCGCCGATATCAGAAGCCGTCGTTGCATGCTTCGAATTGGACGGAGTTGACGATCCACACTCGCCCTCCCCCATGTCTCCGACGCCCTAATTTGGTTCTGCTCTCACTTCGCACCCGCTACGCACAGAGAATTTAGAGCAAGTTATGCAAGAATACCAACCAAGTGGAGGAGAAGGAGAAGATGGAATGGAAATACTGAAGAAAGATAGCCGATGTTGCCGATGTAGCTCGAACACGGGCCGGGGTCAAGGTTTGTCAGGTTTAGGCCCAGGATTTGCGATACTCCCCTCGGTTCATTCAGATAATCCAGTCCGATCAAAGACATTTGCTTATGTAATAAATATTTTATATTATCTATTGTGAGACTGTGAGTTATAATATATAATATCTTATATATTTTATAAAATTTGTCAAGAAGTTTGTAAGAAACAAAATATACAATTTGAATACAAATTCACGACAGTTTAAAAATCTTTAAACTTTTTTTTGTCATAATAAATTTGTTATATAAATTTAATGGTATGAAATATTATTGTATTTAATATTTAATAATAATAATATATCTTATTTAAAGTGTATTTTTATGCTAAAGAGATGAAAACAAATTATAACTAAGATTTTTTCTTCACGATGTGTGGATGTGATTATGAAGGTAGACAAACCGCTTATTGAACCTACAAAGAAATTAAATGTAAGAAATTAAGGCCAATAAAAATAGTCGACTAATAGAGTAAGATAAATTAGTAAATAAAAACAAAATAATAATATTATTTCTCAAATAAGAAAATAAAATGTATTTTGTGAATTTTCAAATTGAGGTGATGTGATGTTTAGCACAAATATTGCAGATGAGTTGTCCGATAAATATTTGCACATGAGTCTTCTGTCAGTATATATAAGGTGTATGCTGTCATGTTGGTATTTTTAATTTATGTGATAAAGGTTGAAATTGTGATGTCACAATTATGATAAGTCAATTAAACTCCCTATGAGCTCAAGAAGAACACTACAAATCCTGTAAAGCGTGAGGATTTGATACCAACATTCAAATTTGTATAATCATTTATTACAAACAACAAAGTATGAGCTAATATACCTTGACTCTCTCAGTAATATCTTAGCTCGCCCTAACATGAGAATACTCAACAAGACGATACAAATGAGCTAACAAATACACTAACATATGACTGTTACGTTCAAGTTTACAATTCAAAGTTAAATTTTTCAAATTTAATTGTCAGGGTTTATGCAACACTCCTTTAGCTTGATACGTTATACTATACAAGGTATTAAAGTTCAACCAGACCATTATTGTTTCCCAAATCAACAAGGTGCGTTTTTGCTCTCATTGTCGCGCATTAACTCCCAAAGCTAGCCACGTTATATTCAAAAAAATAAAATTGTATAGTACCAAAATTTTCATATAAATAAATGATGAAGCAAATAACCTACCCATTTGGAGATCTTGGTCTCACGGTTAACCCAATATTTGGAGTCAGTCAAATAGTTCAGGGTTGACCTAAGGTTTGGAGTCGATCAGATGGAGTAGATTTGGACAAATTAAAGGCATGAATTTAGTGCATGGGATTTGGGAGCCATGGGCGTGGAGTTAATCAGAGTTTGGGAATAGGGGCGTAAAGTAAGATATGTGTCGAATTGGGTATCTTATTCATTAAAACTTGATCCAATACTATTATTGCTACACCAAATGAGTTTAGTTGAAGTTGATTGGCTACCAGTGAGTTGTCCAAGTACGTCAATATTCATGTATAGATAACCCTTTAACACATAATATCTGAATATTGAACTTGGGTATATAGAACTTAACACTAATCAATACAGTTGTTTTGTGGTTATTTCTTGGCTAAAGGATGAACAATGGCATAAAATGTGTGTTCAAATTGATTGTCAACAAGTTTGGAGTAGCTTCAATGATTTACTCTAGATTTATCATATGCCAGGTGATTAGAGATAATTTTTCTATTTCTTCTAATTTTTAAGTTTTTGTCATTAGATACATCAATAGATTAGTGAATGTGTGTGCTTATACTTTTGCGGGGGCTACACGTTCAGATTTTGGTCTTTGTAGTTGGGTTGGAGTTTTTATCCATTGAATTTTTCACTTGATTAATTGAGTTAGGTTTTTCAAAAAATGTAAGAATTATATAATTGAAGGATTGTATGTAATTGAAAAGTAAAAATCAAGTAAGGTTAACATAGTTGAACACTTGAATGATCAAACTATTTATTAACTCATTAAATTTCGGTAAAAGATGGCACAACATAAAGTTAAGGGGTTAATGTCAAACGTACTCTAAAATTTAGGGCACGAAGTTCTCACAGAATTCATCAGCATATATATAGTAGCGCGTGGCCCGCGGCAACACAAAAACCCTTAAACCCTAGTATCCTCTCTTCCCCGCCTCACCAAGAGAAGCAAAGGGGAAGGAAGAAAGAGACCCAGTTGGCATGGCGCTCTACTTGCTGTACGAGTCGGCCTCCGGGTACGGCCTGTTCCACGCCCACGGCTTGGACGAAATCGGGCAGAATACGGAGGCGGTCCGGAATTCCGTCAAGGATCTTAACCGCTTCGGAAAAGTTGTGAAGCTCGTCGCTTTCAACCCCTTCGAGTCCGCTCTGGATGCTCTCAATCAATGCAACGCCGTTTCTGAAGGTAGAATCGAAACCAAAAACATGTGTAAAAGCAAAAAAACGAATGCTGTTTTCTCCATGGTTAAAAAATTAGATAGTTTTTGAGCTGCATGTATGTTCTATTGGCTCCGTAATAGAGTGTATTTTGTGTGTATTGTGGTTTTATGTTCTTTATGATATATATATGAAAGTGAATTTTTAATGAAATTGTATAATAAGAAAAATGAGGCATTGGAGTTCTGGATGGCTAAGATTTGAATCTATTATTTGTTTATTTACTAGTCCTCCATTTGGTTGTAATAACTAATTCTTGTCCTTTATTTTGGTTTATAGGGCAAATGACAGATGAGCTAAGGAACTTCCTGGAAC
This sequence comes from Ipomoea triloba, assembly GCF_003576645.1. Classification (NCBI taxonomy): domain Eukaryota; kingdom Viridiplantae; phylum Streptophyta; class Magnoliopsida; order Solanales; family Convolvulaceae; genus Ipomoea; species Ipomoea triloba. The sequence goes on along the minus strand of NC_044926.1, from coordinate 3,862,414 downwards.
TTACTCTCCCAAAAATTAAGGATAGTAAGAAGGCTAAGTTCAGTCTTGGGCTTGCAGAGCCTAAGCTTGGTTCGCATATATTTGAAGTAACTAAGATTCCTTGTCAAAGCAATGAATTTGTTCTAGAGCTTCTGCGTGGAGTGCGATTGCATTTTGAGAAGTTTATTGAAAACCTAAAGGTTTGCATTTTCTTACCTCTTATATTGTCTGTTGACCTGTCCACTGCCCTACTATATTTAATCTTTACTCATTTGTAATCTTTGTAATGATTATAGGCAGGGGACCTGGAGAAAGCCCAGCTGGGTTTGGGCCACAGCTATAGCAGAGCAAAGGTCAAGTTCAATGTTAATCGGGTTGACAATATGGTTATTCAAGCAATATTCTTGCTTGATACTCTTGATAAAGATGTAAATACATTCTCAATGAGAGTTAGGTATGTATTTCTTGCTTATGTTGAAATTGACCACTTTTTGCTTATGCCTTTTAAACTGTTCTGTCAATAATATTTAATGCAGAGAATGGTATTCCTGGCATTTCCCAGAACTTGTGAAAATTATTAATGATAACTATCTATATGCCAAACTGGCAAAATTTATTGAGGACAAATCCCAGCTATCTGAGGATAGCTTACCAGCCTTGACTGAAACAGTTGGAGATGAAGATAAAGCAAAGGAAATAATTGAAGCTGCAAAAGCATCCATGGGTACAATATTGTAGATTTTGTAGAGGAGGTTTATGTTGAATGGTTTTTGGTTTTCCTGAGTCTCTGTTTATTTTTCAGGACATGATTTGTCTCCAATTGATTTGATTAATGTCAAGCAGTTTGCACAGAGAGTAATGGATCTTTCTGAGTATAGGAAGAAGCTCTATGATTATTTGGTTGCCAAGATGCATGACATTGCACCAAATTTAGCTGCTCTTATTGGTGAAGTTGTTGGAGCTCGCTTAATCTCTCATGCTGGTAGTCTTACAAACCTTGCCAAATGCCCGTCTTCTACCCTCCAGATACTTGGTGCTGAGAAGGCACTATTTAGGTATTGTACTACACACTTCCGTTGTATGGATAACTGCATTTAGTATGCATGCTTAATGATGCTTTTGCAAATGGCAATTGAAGACCATTTCCCACTCTATTGGATGCTTAACAAACTGTATGGGTGTTATTGTGTATTCTTTTTAGTTCGCATTCCTGCTATGATAGCTAAATAAATCTTGTTTAACCATTTTAGTCATGCATTATTGCTGATTCAGGGCCTTGAAGACCAAAGGAAACACACCCAAGTATGGTCTTATTTTTCATTCTTCTTTCATTGGTCGTGCTTCTGCCAGAAACAAAGGGCGAATGGCTCGTTATCTTGCAAACAAGTGCTCTATTGCTTCACGCCTAGACTGTTTCTTAGGTTAGTCATGGTTCCTTAGCATTTATATTGTAAACAACTATTAAATATTTAAACCAGAACTTAATCCTTCTGTGCCAACTTATTTATTGGATCGAACTTATTTAGTTATTTGTTTTTGCACAGATAACAATACTACATCCTTTGGAGAGAAACTCCGTGAACAAGTTGAGGAGCGACTTGACTTTTATGATAAGGGTGTTGCGCCGCGTAAAAACATAGATGTGATGAAAGCTGCTATTGAAAATTTCCAAAGTAAAGGTATGTCATGCAAATTTTACACCCTCAATATGCTGAGTATTGTGAATATAGAGAAGAAAGACTGAACTGGTAACAACAAGAACATTATTACACCTTTTTTTATTTTTGCTGGCTTTTCAACTTTGAATATACTCAACCTAGGTGGTATTTGTCTATTAGAGAAGGCATAGAAAGTCTCTCTTAGACTGGTGTCGATCAATCTAATAATAACATTTAATTACGTTATGGTATATGTATCACTGTTCTTACCTCTACTTGAGATGCAGATGAGTCTATGGATGTGGATACAGCACCCAGTCAAGCTTCCACAAAGAAGAGCAAGAAAAAGAAATCCAAAGCTGTGGAGGATGGTGAACCCATGGAAGAAGATGAACTTGTTAATACAAATGGCGATGCATCTGAAGAACCCAAAAAGAAGAAACGGAAGGAGCGAAAAGCAGAAGAGGAGCAAAACAACACAGGAGCAGAAAATGCACATGTTTTGAATGGAACTGGCACGGAGGATGGAAAGACAAAAAAGAAGAAAAAGAAGAGTAAGGATGAGGGAGAGGAAGTTCAACCAGCTACCGAAGGTAAAAAGAAAAAGAAGAAGTCCAAGTCTGAAAATGAAGACTGAATGAATGATACTAGTGTGAGATTGCAACCAGTGCCAGTTATCTCTTCAGATTTGCTTGCTAGCTTTCTCACATTTTTGAATGACTCAAATCTGAAAGGCCATGCCTGTATGTTGTAGGATTTCTCTGTTCTAGGGAATTTTGTCATTGTTAGAGACCCCTACTTGAATGTGTTTTCATCAGTAACTGTGCTATGTTGCACTGTATTCCAAATACTCTTTTTAAAAAATGCAACAACTCTATTTCATTTGCTTTACAAGTCACAGACTCAGTGAGCTGATGAGTTTGATAGATTTACATCTTTTATGCTATTTACACATACACTCAGGCACAGGATATGCCAATACATCTCTATCCCTCTTATTAGTCCTGGGCTGAGGTTGCCCCTGACATTTCTTATGAAGTTTCCTCATCATGCTACTGAATTCTGTGTCTGAGATGAATGCATAATCCAAGTAGGGAAACATCATGCGCTTGTTTGGCTTTATATACTTCCTATGTCCTAAATATGCGCGGTGTCCCTGCCAAAAGACGGCAAAAGTTGAAAGAACTTAAATGGTGTCCCTGCCAAAAGACGGCAAAAGTTGAAAGAACTTAAATGGTTAAACTGATAGTGAGATTCAACACTGATACAATTGTTACTTACCTCCAGGGCTCGGGCCATGTTCCCGCCATGGGAGGTAACAAAAACGTCGCTGTTCAAGGACACAATGTAGTCGATTGCAGCCAACACAGAAGCTTTGCTCAAGTAGGGTGTGAGCTCATCCTCTCGCGCCAACGTGTGTTTACTCATCAGGTTCGGGAACTCTTCCTGCAGAGCCTGCAGCGCCAGTTTTCCACCGAATGGCTCCCCTCCTGCGACATATACTCGTGCATTGCGTGGTGCCCCCAACGCCTTGAGGAGTCTGCAGCAATGTGGCACACCTGGTTTAAACTCTAAACACATCTTTTGGTCTAAGCATTTCAAGAAACCAAATGCCAGCAGATTTTTACCTTGCCATTTCCGAGGCATTTAGAGGGCACAACCCTGCAAGTCTTCTCTGAGCATTTGTGATGTTCAACTTGCCAGTTAGGAACTCAGGGTGAGACTCCCTTTCCTTGCTGATGATCCTGTCATACCCCGCGCCTAAACCAGCCGGGCATCCACTCCTGATCCACACATCCTTCTCCAGCCGGAGATGGATGGCAATATATGGCCCTTCATCCCACATTCTTCTAGCAATCCTATTGCTAAGATCCTGAATTGGACCTGCAAATCTCAGCGCGTGAAAGGCTACCTTACACCGAAGCTTCTGCAGATCAGGTGGAAGATTCTTGGAGAGCTTAGACTCCAACCCTTTCAATATAAGCAGCCCTTCTCTGTTCAGCTGCACAAACCACACACTACAGATTAATTAGTCCATGTTCAGAAACAAGAACAATAAAACCAATTGCTCCTCTGATCTTACTTGTCTGAAGAACCTGGCTCGAATCCAAATAGGCGAAACATGAAACGGAATCTGATTCTCAATTGTCTGCTTGGACATTAAATGTGAGGATGGTAAGGAAGACACAATCCTAACATCAGCTTTCAAGACCTTCTTGAAATGTTCGACATCAAAAATCTCTGAAAATTCACTGCCATTTCAATTTCAGGATTCTTTAGTCAAAAACACTACAAAACATCTAAAATGTTTGTTCTCAAATAATGTATGAATGTATGTATGCATTAATGTACATTATGCATGCAAAAAATGAACATGTTGCACATAACAAATGAACATGCTGGATTGATTTGATTTTACCTTTCATCTCTCCATATGCGGTTAACTTGAAGAACAGGAACCACAAGCGAAGCTTCGAGAATTCTGGCAATGACAACCGCATCCACGATCTGATTCCGCTGCTGATTCAGCCCGCCGGAAACCACCACCACCAAGAACCGCCGCTTCTCTCTGGCAATCGCCGCCGCCGCTTTCCTGTACTGGTAACTGAAATGAAGGCAGGGGCGGTATCCTTCGTCTTCCGGCTGCTGCCAGAACTCCCTCTCTTCGCCGGAGACGTTCCCGGCGACGCCGATCCTCTGCGGCGGCAGCGGCACCATGGCGGCGGCGGCGCTCGTGGAAATCGCGAAGAAAGGATCGTACTCTCGGGCCCCCAGGGACGAAATCGCGGAGCAGGAAATTGAGTTGCGCCATAGAGTGGCGAAAGTGAGGGTGCAAATGGCGAGGAAAGCGGCGGAGACGAGGAGGAAGAGGAGGATGAGGGAGAGGTAGCTGGTGGATCTTCTTGATGAAGTGGAATTAGAAGCCTTCCTGGGAGAGATTTGCATGGAATTGAAGGGAGAAAGGGAGAGCAAATGCGAGAAAAACGATGGGTTTAGAGCGATGAAGGATGATGTGTTCTTGGCGTATTTGGTCCTAACCGCCATGATTACTCACTGTGTGTGTTTCTCTGTACAGAATTTTCAGAGCTATTTGCTGATCTTCAACTAACCAACCAACGCTGTGAAATGGCGGGAGAGAGATTCAATGAAGTTATTAATAATTTAATTTGTATGGGGTAGATTTTTAAAATTATATACTATTTTTCTTCCAAAATTGATTCCATTATTCACCAAATGGAGCCTAGCAGTAAAAAACAATGGGACGAGTAACAAAGAATTGGGAATATGTTATCGCATCAGTAAAAAAGTGTAAAAATGCACTCAGGTTATTCTATTATTATGATAAAATTTTTATTCTTTTATTATTATTCATGAATCATGTTATTGGTTATTAAATTTTTTAAATTTGTGTCACTTTTAATCTTGTCTTCTAATTTTTCAGCCGACTACTACAAAAAAGAGCACTGCATTTATTTCATTCGAAAGAAGCATTGCATTTACTTATTTTGAAAGAAACATTTTCGGTAATAATTAACTGAACAATGGAATAACCGGACCAAATGTGATACTCATGTACCTAATTAAAAACTTTAATACTCAATGAATAAATGTTGTTATGTATAATAATCAGGGACAAATGTAAAATTTATTCTTCTATTCTACATTGCAGTTTTTTATAATACAAAATGCTGAAATTTATTCTCATTCCACCTTATTAAAGTAGTACTATATGTAAAATACTTTCATCAAAATCTATTAATAAGTATTTGATACTATTTCGATTAGTTCTCATATCCGAATCAACACACACTCTATATTAATGGGGGAAGGGTTTTAGCTGATAGATTGCGAGAGAGATTGTAGCTTCGAACGATGGAATACTCACCGGCAGTTGATCTGGTTGACTTTCTGAACGCGTCGCCGACAGCCTTCCATGCCGTCGGTACTACAATTTCTCAATCTCGCTTGTGGACCGATACGAATTCATAGCATACCATCATTTCTCTCTATGTACCGTAGATTTTTCCAGCTTTTTGTAATTTTTGTTTTCTGCGGTTTTGATTTCAGAGGAAGCGAAGAAGAAGCTGAAGAGTGCAGGATATCAGCAAGTCTCAGAGAGAGAAGACTGGGATTTGAAAGCCGGCAATAAGTATTACTTCACCCGGAACCACTCTACCATCGTTGCCTTTGCTATTGGCCAAAAGTAAGAATTTAGTGCGTAAGAATCTAGTGCTATTGGCTCAAAGTAAGAATCTAGTGTTGAATTAGATTTTTTTTTGGTAGTTTATTGATTTATGATGATAAATCGATTTAATTGAGTATGTTGTTGCTGTTCTTTTTGTTTTTCCTTTATGCTTATCTTAGACAATTTTTATTGTTTGTTTTAAAGATTTGAGCCTGCAAATAAAAATCAAAACTTCATAGATGACACAAGTGCAAGGGATATATTGTAGTGTGGTTATTACTCCGTATTATTTAATGCCTGGTATTATTGAATTTTTGCTGTAGATATGTTGCTGGAAATGGGTTCTATATTCTTGGAGCTCATACTGATAGCCCCTGCTTGAAACTAAAGCCAACTACAAAGGTAATCTAGGTTTGTGTTCTAGGGAGAAATCGAAACACGTGTTTATAATAACTGTGGTTTCTTCAGGTATGTAAAGGTGGTTATCTAGAAGTTGGTGTACAAACATATGGAGGTGGTCTCTGGCATACGTGGTTTGATCGTGATTTATCTGTTGCTGGGAGGATAATAGTAAGAGAAAGGAAAGACGGGTCAGAGTCCTATGCACAGCGGCTGGTGAGAATTCAGGAGCCTATAATGAGAATCCCAACTTTGGCAATACACTTGGACAGGTACATCTGTTAGCATAAAACTATGATTGTTTATTTTTACTGTTTGTACAATATATCCTGCACTGTACAAAAATATATCCAGAGAATTTTCTCTATTGCTCCATCCTCAGTACAATACGTTATGAATTTCTAAATTAATTGCTCTTTGGTTTAAATTACATTCTTGTGCCAGACAGATAGTGTTCAGGCATGGGTATTTTACATGGATCCTTTGACTTGCATAGAAAAGTAATAAAAGTTTAATGGGAATTGGTATATAAATATTTTCTTTTGAACATGACTATTTGATGCAACTTCTAACATATACTCTGTTGAAATTCACAGAATTGTTTAATAATTTCTCCAAATTTAATATATTTAACTCTAATTAATTTGTTTCAATTCAAAATATTGACACATCTTATTTTAGTTTTTGGGAGGTTAAGAAGAGAAGGTCTTAGCTTATTTGTGCTCAAATGTGCTTAATATAAGATTTAAACTGGAATTGTCATAGTATCTTGAACTATAAGCCGAGTACTCTGAGCTATAATAGACGTTGATGTTGCAATAAGTGGCTTTATCTGTTGCCTCTCGAATGCTTCTCCTATCTTCGTGGAGTTAGGACTTGTCTGTCTACAAATGCTAACTGTTTTTCCTATTTGATAGGGGAGTTAATGATGGATTTAAAGTGAATGCACAGAGTCATCTTCTTCCAATGCTGGCTACATCAATTAAGGTAGTTTTTGGACTGCAAGTATTGTAGCATAATTGTTAACTGTTAATACTCATTCTATTGTTGTGTAGTATGGTGTTGAACTCATTCTTCCAAATTTTCTCCAGCTTTTCCATAACTTTATTATATATCTGGTTCTTTTGTAATGATATGATAATGATTGCATCCCCAATGATAAACAAAAATCAAGACTAATAAAGATTTTGGCACCATTGAACCATACAGAACTTGTCTTGCTTGATCTCCATATGTCAGTCTTCTAATCCTTAGTCAACTAGGGTTTGTAACATTCTTAAAAGTGGTAGCCTGTATTCTCCTGAATGGGTGATATGCAAGTCTTTCTATATATTTTCTTATCAATCTCTTCTTTTCCTTCTCCATCTCCTTCTGCAAAACATTCTANAGCTGAAGAGTGCAGGATATCAGCAAGTCTCAGAGAGAGAAGACTGGGATTTGAAAGCCGGCAATAAGTATTACTTCACCCGGAACCACTCTACCATCGTTGCCTTTGCTATTGGCCAAAAGTAAGAATTTAGTGCGTAAGAATCTAGTGCTATTGGCTCAAAGTAAGAATCTAGTGTTGAATTAGATTTTTTTTTGGTAGTTTATTGATTTATGATGATAAATCGATTTAATTGAGTATGTTGTTGCTGTTCTTTTTGTTTTTCCTTTATGCTTATCTTAGACAATTTTTATTGTTTGTTTTAAAGATTTGAGCCTGCAAATAAAAATCAAAACTTCATAGATGACACAAGTGCAAGGGATATATTGTAGTGTGGTTATTACTCCGTATTATTTAATGCCTGGTATTATTGAATTTTTGCTGTAGATATGTTGCTGGAAATGGGTTCTATATTCTTGGAGCTCATACTGATAGCCCCTGCTTGAAACTAAAGCCAACTACAAAGGTAATCTAGGTTTGTGTTCTAGGGAGAAATCGAAACACGTGTTTATAATAACTGTGGTTTCTTCAGGTATGTAAAGGTGGTTATCTAGAAGTTGGTGTACAAACATATGGAGGTGGTCTCTGGCATACGTGGTTTGATCGTGATTTATCTGTTGCTGGGAGGATAATAGTAAGAGAAAGGAAAGACGGGTCAGAGTCCTATGCACAGCGGCTGGTGAGAATTCAGGAGCCTATAATGAGAATCCCAACTTTGGCAATACACTTGGACAGGTACATCTGTTAGCATAAAACTATGATTGTTTATTTTTACTGTTTGTACAATATATCCTGCACTGTACAAAAATATATCCAGAGAATTTTCTCTATTGCTCCATCCTCAGTACAATACGTTATGAATTTCTAAATTAATTGCTCTTTGGTTTAAATTACATTCTTGTGCCAGACAGATAGTGTTCAGGCATGGGTATTTTACATGGATCCTTTGACTTGCATAGAAAAGTAATAAAAGTTTAATGGGAATTGGTATATAAATATTTTCTTTTGAACATGACTATTTGATGCAACTTCTAACATATACTCTGTTGAAATTCACAGAATTGTTTAATAATTTCTCCAAATTTAATATATTTAACTCTAATTAATTTGTTTCAATTCAAAATATTGACACATCTTATTTTAGTTTTTGGGAGGTTAAGAAGAGAAGGTCTTAGCTTATTTGTGCTCAAATGTGCTTAATATAAGATTTAAACTGGAATTGTCATAGTATCTTGAACTATAAGCCGAGTACTCTGAGCTATAATAGACGTTGATGTTGCAATAAGTGGCTTTATCTGTTGCCTCTCGAATGCTTCTCCTATCTTCGTGGAGTTAGGACTTGTCTGTCTACAAATGCTAACTGTTTTTCCTATTTGATAGGGGAGTTAATGATGGATTTAAAGTGAATGCACAGAGTCATCTTCTTCCAATGCTGGCTACATCAATTAAGGTAGTTTTTGGACTGCAAGTATTGTAGCATAATTGTTAACTGTTAATACTCATTCTATTGTTGTGTAGTATGGTGTTGAACTCATTCTTCCAAATTTTCTCCAGCTTTTCCATAANAAAATTTGGAAGAATGAGTTCAACACCATACTACACAACAATAGAATGAGTATTAACAGTTAACAATTATGCTACAATACTTGCAGTCCAAAAACTACCTTAATTGATGTAGCCAGCATTGGAAGAAGATGACTCTGTGCATTCACTTTAAATCCATCATTAACTCCCCTATCAAATAGGAAAAACAGTTAGCATTTGTAGACAGACAAGTCCTAACTCCACGAAGATAGGAGAAGCATTCGAGAGGCAACAGATAAAGCCACTTATTGCAACATCAACGTCTATTATAGCTCAGAGTACTCGGCTTATAGTTCAAGATACTATGACAATTCCAGTTTAAATCTTATATTAAGCACATTTGAGCACAAATAAGCTAAGACCTTCTCTTCTTAACCTCCCAAAAACTAAAATAAGATGTGTCAATATTTTGAATTGAAACAAATTAATTAGAGTTAAATATATTAAATTTGGAGAAATTATTAAACAATTCTGTGAATTTCAACAGAGTATATGTTAGAAGTTGCATCAAATAGTCATGTTCAAAAGAAAATATTTATATACCAATTCCCATTAAACTTTTATTACTTTTCTATGCAAGTCAAAGGATCCATGTAAAATACCCATGCCTGAACACTATCTGTCTGGCACAAGAATGTAATTTAAACCAAAGAGCAATTAATTTAGAAATTCATAACGTATTGTACTGAGGATGGAGCAATAGAGAAAATTCTCTGGATATATTTTTTACAGTGCAGGATATATTGTACAAACAGTAAAAATAAACAATCATAGTTTTATGCTAACAGATGTACCTGTCCAAGTGTATTGCCAAAGTTGGGATTCTCATTATAGGCTCCTGAATTCTCACCAGCCGCTGTGCATAGGACTCTGACCCGTCTTTCCTTTCTCTTACTATTATCCTCCCAGCAACAGATAAATCACGATCAAACCACGTATGCCAGAGACCACCTCCATATGTTGTACACCAACTTCTAGATAACCACCTTTACATACCTGAAGAAACCACAGTTATTATAAACACGTGTTTCGATTTCTCCCTAGAACACAAACCTAGATTACCTTTGTAGTTGGCTTTAGTTTCAAGCAGGGGCTATCAGTATGAGCTCCAAGAATATAGAACCCATTTCCAGCAACATATCTACAGCAAAAATTCAATAATACCAGGCATTAAATAATACGGAGTAATAACCACACTACAATATATCCCTTGCACTTGTGTCATCTATGAAGTTTTGATTTTATTTGCAGGCTCAAATCTTTAAAACAAACAATAAAAATTGTCTAAGATAAGCATAAAGGAAAAACAAAAGAACAGCAACAACATACTCAATTAAATCGATTTATCATCATAATCAATAAACTACCAAAAAAATCTAATTCAACACTAGATTCTTACTTTGAGCCAATAGCACTAGATTCTTACGCACTAAATTCTTACTTTTGGCCAATAGCAAAGGCAACGATGGTAGAGTGGTTCCGGGTGAAGTAATACTTATTGCCGCTTTCAAATCCCAGTCTTCTCTCTGAGACTTGCTGATATCCTGCACTCTTCAGCTTCTTCTTCGCTTCCTCTGAAATCAAACCGCAGAAAACAAAAATTACAAAAAGCTGGAAAAATCTACGGTACATAGAGAGAAATGATGGTATGCTATGATTCGTATCGGTCCACAAGCGAGATTGAGAAATTGTAGTACCGACGGCATGGAAGGCTGTCGGCGACGCGTTCAGAAAGTCAACCAGAGATCAACTGCCGGTGAGTATTCCATCGTTCGAAGCTACAATCTCTCTCGCAATCTATCAGCTAAACCCTTCCCCATTAATATAGAGTGTGTGTTGATTCGGATATGAGAACTAATCGAAATAGTATCAAACTTATTAATAGATTTGATGAAAGTATTTACATATAGTACTACTTTAATAAGGTGGAATGAGAATAAATTTCAGCATTTTGTATTATAAAAAACTGCAATGTAGAATAGAAGAATAAATTTTACATTTGTCCTGATTATTATACATAACAACATTTATTCATTGAGTATTAAAGTTTTAATTAGGTACATGAGTATCACATTTGGTCCGGTTATTCCATTGTTCAGTTAATTATTACCGAAAATGTTTCTTTCAAAATAAGTAAATGCAATGCTTCTTTCGAATGAAATAAATGCAGTGCTCTTTTTTGTAGTAGTCGGCTGAAAATTAGAAGACAAGATTAAAAGTGACACAAATTAAAAAATTTAATAACCAATAACATGATTCATGAATAATAATAAAAGAATAAAAATTTTATCATAATAATAGAATAACCTGAGTGCATTTTTACACTTTTTTACTGATGCGATAACATATTCCCAATCTTTGTTACTCGTCCCATTGTTTTTACTGCTAGGCTCCATTTGGTGAATAATGGAATCAATTTTGGAAGAAAAATAGTATATATTTTAAAAATCTACCCCATACAAATTAAATTATTAATAACTTCATTGATCTCTCTCCCCATTTCACAGCGTTGGTTGGTTAGTTGAAATCAGCAAATAGCTCTGAAAATTCTGTACAGAGAAACACACACAGTGAGTAATCATGGCGTTAGGACCAAATACGCAAGAACACATCATCCTTCATCGCTCTAAACCCATCGTTTTTCTCGCATTTGCTCTCCTTTCTCCCTTCAATTCCATGCAAATCTCTCCCAGGAAGGCTTCTAATTCCACTTCATCAAGAAGATCCACCAGCTACCTCTCCCTCATCCTCCTCTTCCTCCTCGTCTCCGCCGCTTCCTCGCCATTTGCACCCTCACTTTCGCCCACTCTATGGCGCAACTCAATTTCCTGCTCCGCGATTTCGTCCCTGGGGGCCCGAGAGTACGATCCTTTCTTCGCGATTTCCACGAGCGCCGCCGCCGCCATGGTGCCGCTGCGCCGCAGAGGATCGGCGTCGCCGGGAACGTCTCCGGCGAAGAGAGGGAGTTCTGGCAGCAGCCGGAAGACGAAGGATACCGCCCCTGCCTTCATTTCAGTTACCAGTACAGGAAAGCGGCGGCGGCGATTGCCAGAGAGAAGCGGCGGTTCTTGGTGGTGGTGGTTTCCGGCGGGCTGAATCAGCAGCGGAATCAGATCGTGGATGCGGTTGTCATTGCCAGAATTCTCGAAGCTTCGCTTGTGGTTCCTGTTCTTCAAGTTAACCGCATATGGAGAGATGAAAGGTAAAATCAAATCAATCCAGCATGTTCATTTGTTATGTGCAACATGTCATTTTTGCATGCATAATGTACATTAATGCATACATACATTCATACATTATTTGAGAACAAACATTTTAGATGTTTTGTAGTGTTTTTGACTAAAGAATCCTGAAATTGAAATGGCAGTGAATTTTCAGAGATTTTTGATGTCGAACATTTCAAGAAGGTCTTGAAAGCTGATGTTAGGATTGTGTCTTCCTTACCATCCTCCCACATTTAATGTCCAAGCAGACAATTGAGAATCAGATTCCGTTTCATGTTTCGCCTATTTGGATTCAGCCAGGTTCTTCAGACAAGTAAGATCAGAGGAGCAATTGGTTTTATTGTTCTTGTTTCTGAACATGGACTAATTAATCTGTAGTGTGTGGTTTGTGCAGCTGAACAGAGAAGGGCTGCTATATTGAAAGGGTTGGAGTCTAAGCCTCCAAGAATCTTCCACCTGATCTGCAGAAGCTTCGGTGTAAGGTAGCCTTTCACGCTGAGATTTGCAGGTCCAATTCAGGATCTTAGCAATAGGATTGCTAGAAGAATGTGGGAAGTTTTTGGACTGCAAGTATTGTAGCATAATTGTTAACTGTTAATACTCATTCTATTGTTGTGTAGTATGGTGTTGAACTCATTCTTCCAAATTTTCTCCAGCTTTTCCATAACTTTATTATATATCTGGTTCTTTTGTAATGATATGATAATGATTGCATCCCCAATGATAAACAAAAATCAAGACTAATAAAGATTTTGGCACCATTGAACCATACAGAACTTGTCTTGCTTGATCTCCATATGTCAGTCTTCTAATCCTTAGTCAACTAGGGTTTGTAACATTCTTAAAAGTGGTAGCCTGTATTCTCCTGAATGGGTGATATGCAAGTCTTTCTATATATTTTCTTATCAATCTCTTCTTTTCCTTCTCCATCTCCTTCTGCAAAACATTCTATAAGCATTGCTACATTTTAAGCATCCATTTCTCTCTGGGTTCATAGATCACTTGCAACAGTACTCCTCCTTTAAAATCCATTAGCCAGGATGTTTTATTGTAAATGATTCTGCCACAAAAACCCTTGTGTGTCTAGTGGCATTGCAAAAAACAGGAAGAATACAAAAGAAACAAAAGGCTCCTTGTGTAATTTATTAGTGCCTGATTCCAGTTATTCATTTCTTGATCCATTCAACATTCTTTCATAGGCGGAGCTCAGTAAACCAGCTGCTGATTCAGTTGAAAATGGGGCTCCAAGTGTTGGGAAGTCTAGTGAAAAGATAAACACTAATGCTAATAGGCATCATTCCCTTCTTCTGCAGGTAATAACCTATAGAGATTTGCATGTTTATTATTCTTGCCCTTATTGTATAGTTTCAAATAATGTGCACTGTTCTGAGAGGCTTGCAAGGCTTATGGATTCCAGATTTAGCGGTTTGACTTGTTGGTCAAATCTGCCAAAAATTGGTGGATTAGCTTTTTACCAAACACCCCATAGTTTTAAGATGTGTTGAAAACATGAGTTGTAAAGAATTTCTTTCTTTCTTCCAGCTACTTGCTGATCAGGCTGGCTGTGAACCTGGTGACATATGTGATTTTGAGCTGCAAGTATGTGACACTCAACCAAGTCTTATTGGTGGTGCTATGAAGGAGTTTGTGTTTTCTGGAAGACTTGATAATCTTTGCATGTCCTTCTGTTCTCTAAAGGTAATTCACATATTAATGCTAATGTAAGGGTTGAGTAAAATATATAGCATGTGATAGTTTTCTAAACTTGAAAAGAGTGATGCATCTGAATGTCTGATGTCTCTTTTGGTGAATTGACATTTCAAGAAATCTCTACTTCTAATCTCTGTAGTGTATTAAGTATTTTGAAGAATTAAGCCTATGAATCATGCAATTTAAAAACTGGTACAGTACAAGTTATTACATTAGATAATATGAAATGATTAGATGTGTTGAACATTTGCATCAAGATGCAAGTGTAACTAGTCTATAGAGAACTTGTGGTATTTATTTATTTATTTGTTTATAGTTATCTGGCAACACAATAGTGCGCAAGAAATTAGCAAAAGGAATTTTGATTTCTTAATATCATTTTCCACATTCAACTTATGATGGCTATTGATTGGTATGGAGTATATAATAATGCACAGGGCTGCAACTTCTTTATCTGAGTGTTGGAGCAATATGCAAAGAAAATCTTCAGTTTTTACTTGAATATTACTTGTAATAACTTATCAAAGGCTCTGATGCTGATGTCTTAAGTATTACTCTTTATGCTTTCGCTCTCTTGCATAAATGGTCGCAGCTGCTTAAGCTTGAATTTTGAAAACTGAATTCCCACACTAAATTGAACTAACTGAACTTGGTTTCTGTACTCAGTCTGGCAAAATCAATACATCAAACTTTTGGTTACCAGACCGGGCCAATGCTGTCTTGCAATTATCACTAGCATCTGCATGAAAGTGCACTCGCACATGAAAATACAGATAGGGGGAATAACTCATTTAGAGCATACATCATTGGTTTTCTTGTTAATTTCAAGGTATTTGTACTTGTTCTATATTTTTTCCTTAATGGAATTTGTACCTTGTTGGTCTTTTCAGGCATTGGTAGATTCAACCTCTTCTGAGAACAGTCTACAGGATGAAACTGGTGTAAGAATGGTGGCTTTGTTTGATCATGAGGAGGTTGGGTCCAATTCAGCCCAAGGAGCTGGATCCCCTGTCATGCTAGATGCTCTCTCTCGAATTACAAGTTCCTTTGACTCTGACTCGAAGGTAAAAAGTGCTCTAGAGTCTAGATCAAATATATTCTCATTGTTTGCTTCTGTTCTAATTTCTAAACACAAACCCATGCCCTCATATATTCTCACATTGGCAGATAATAACCCTTTCATGTTTACAAAAAAGCATACTCTATTTTGTTTTGCCAGTCATTGTAGTAATTTGAAAGTCAATCCAATGCTTCTTTATTTGCTAATTTTCATATAATTTTTAAAATTTGGCCTTCTGCCTTTCCAGAAAAATGAATGAAGAAAATTCCTGATTACTTCACCGACTTCATAAGCCAATATTGGAATGAACAAGCCTAAGAAAAATCTGATTCTAGGGTGTAATGGAAAAAAAAAACTTATGAAGTATTTGTTACATGTGTAATATTTTCCTGTTATTGCTGCCTTGTAGCAGAATAGATTTTAGAGCTCATTTTGTCAAGCTTATATCTTACTTTGCTGTTATTACATTCCAGTTGGTCACAAAAGCAATCCAAAAGAGTTTGCTAGTCTCTGCTGACATGGCACATGCCTTACATCCCAATTATATGGTAAATTAATGTTTTAATTGCATTTACGTTAGTTACATACTTGTCTTTTTTATTGCATTTTAAATTGATTTTGTTTTTTAGGATAAGCATGAAGATAACCATCAGCCAAAAATTCATGGCGGGCTTGTGATTAAACACAATGCAAATCAACGATATGCAACCAATGCTGTGACTTCGTTCATTTTCAGGGAAATAGCTGCCAAACACAACATTCCTGTTCAGGTGAGTTGAAAACCATGGATAGAAAAAAGAATAGTGAATGAAGGAGAAAGAATGATTTTACCCCATGAATTAATCACAACTTTTCCTTGCTAGAATTAAGCGGAAGTTTTGGAATTACATTGCCCATTTTACTATGCACTTGTTTAGCATAAACATTTAACGAGAGAACATTAAATTATTGGTCCTTGTTTTTGGATAATGCATTGTTTACAGGACTTTGTGGTTCGCAATGACATGCCGTGCGGCTCAACCATTGGACCCATATTGGCAAGCGGGGTGGGAATTCGAACTGTTGACGTCGGGGCTCCTCAGTTGTCAATGCACAGCATAAGAGAGATGTGTGGAGTGGATGATGTGAAGCATTCATACCAACACATGAAGGCCTTTTTCGAAGAATGCTCACATCTCGATGCCAAGATCAACGTGGACATGTAGCCAACACGAGCTGCTAAATAGCTTTGCCCAAATTCCTGCCTTACATGCAAAGCTTTGATCTGTATTGTATTGGACTGGATTTCCCTTGTTAATCTCAACTTTTAATGATTTGGTATCCAAGTTGGTTGCTTTATTTACTTGTTCACTCCATTTGGTCTGAAATATCCAAAATTTTATTCTCTGCTGCATCAACCCCAAAATACTTAATCCAAGGCTTGCTATTCTTGGAATATGGCTTGGGACCCAGAAATCTTTGTCCTTCAGCTTTTTTCGTTGTTAATGGCTCCTTTCAAAATCTCATTTTGTCCTATTAACTACTTCCCCTAGCTTCCTACCAAGTTGGACCCCACAGATAAAAAGGAAAATTACACAGGGAAAATGTCTTGCACAGTTAACATATATGTAATTTGAAGTTTTTTTCAATTAAAAATACACAATATAATTTTTTAAAAACTTAGTAAAACTTTTATGTGTGTTGACTTAGAAACACAATTTACATTCTGAAAACTTACTATTCTAATATTAAAATCAATGTTGTTTAGGACCAGGGTCCACCTTGCAATGTGGACGGTTCATGGTATAATAACTCCTAAATTTACTCCACAATGTTGAATGATGGTTTTGTAGTATCTGCTCAACAACATGATATGCATAAATTTACTCCACAATGTTGAATGATGGTTCCGTAGTATCTGCTCAACAAAAAAAAAAGTATCTGCTCAACAATATGATATGTCAACAACAATTACAATGTACTTTATGATTGATATGTTAATTGCAAACAAAGTAATTATTAGGAGTATATATATTTTTAATTGATGAATTTTGTTACTACAAAATAGTCGCACGTTTTATGGATGCCCCCGACCATAAATAATTCTACACCGACTGATTAGCGGCTACTGCAAAATTTAGTGCAGACATGTGCTACTCATTTTCCAATTTTTACGTTCATTTTTTAAAAAATATTATCTACTTTTTAAAAATAAATATAAATATTTTTATTTTTACAACTTTTTTTTTGAAAGGTATTTTTATTTTTACAACTTTTTATGAGCAAAATAAAATAATTACAGCATTTTCAAAAAAAAAATAATAATTACATCATGTCAAAATGGCAAATGTTTGTGTCACGTTGTTATCATTACATAAGTACTCTAATATAATAATGAATTAAAAATGGCAACAGTTTTCTACTTTTATAGACAAAAGATTGTATTAACATGACTATAGATCTTTGACATGTGCTTCAATAATGTGAGATTTTTGGTGGTTTTGTGGTGACAAGAAAGGCCCCAAGATTATTCCTCACTCCTTTTATGTAACCCCCCAAAAAAGAAATTCATATTTTGAGAGCAAATATGCATACATTTATATTATTTAATTGCTTTTAGAGATTTAAAAGCAATCATCTTTTGGGAAAATCTTACTAACATTATGGCATTATTTTGATAAACTCAGATGCTTGTTCACGGCTCCTCCTTTTTACTCCCACGGAAAGTAAAGTTGTATTTACAAGAAAATGTTTTTTTTTAATTGATGAATTTTTTATCTTGATGTGACCTCCATTCATTAAGTACATATGAATTGACTAATCCACCACTAATTTAAAAAGTTGGACAGGACCAATATGTAATTTCTTTCCCTCTATTATAAACTCTTTTAGTTAAATGGTTAAATTATATCATTTCTAAAGAACCGATGACCTTGTGCTCTAGTGACACAAAGTGACTCTCTCAAATAGGAAGTCATGAGTTTGAGTCACAATGAGAGTAATATTGACTCTTTGTGTTTTAGTAGGTTTAGAAATTAGTTATGAATCCGCAAGCTACCGTCCAGTTCGACGAAGCCATGGAAATTTATTTATTTTTAATATAATTATTTTGATTTATTAGTTTAATCATTTTTAAAATATTAATTAATGTGGCATACGTGTCGCATGTGACTTAAATGTAACATATTATTATAGGTCAAATTAGTTAATTGCACATGCTAACAAGGTGCAAGTGTTTGCAGTCCTAAATTGTTGTTGCAAACAGTAGTTCGCTATTCTTAGTAGCCTGTTGTTAAAAAAAAAGAAATAATAATAATAATAATTACGAATATAAACATAAAAATAATAAAAATCAAAATATACAAGTATTTATATGAATATTATGAAACATATAGTAAAATTTGACAGTGAAAAAAGAGTTCATGTATTTAGAGAGAAATAGTTCTTATAAAAAGTTTAGAAGTTAGGGATAAAATTTTCATAGAAAAAATCAAAATATATATGCAATATTGAAGTATAATATTATTTTGAATTTTTAGAAGAAGATTGTAAAGTTTATGAGAGAAAAAAATCAGTAGAGTTTAGGTATGAAGAAAATACAGGATAATGAAGGAAAAATAATTTATTGAATTTAGGTATAATGTTTATAAAGTTTAAATGGGAATAAAACAAATAAAGTTTAAGTAGAAAGATAAAATTTTTAGAGTTGGTAAAAAGCAAATTTTGAAATCTTGAGATTGAGGGTTGAATTTCAATTATTTGTATTTATATTTGAAAGAACAAATTTCATTTTTAATCATCGACTATTGTGACATTGTCACGTTTAGTCATATTATTTTAATTTTGTCATGATTTTTTACAATTAATTGAATACACTCCCTAAAATCATGTTTTATATGTGCGTACTTTCCAGAGTTCAGATAAATAGCTTCCTCTTCCACCCGTTCATTATCAGTTTATCAGACGATTCATGTCAAAATTGTAAATCTGTATTGATTAGCATCTTTGCTTTCGTTCTTCATTGATTATTATTTATTTAGGTGAAGGAAGAGGACCGCAACAAACCGCAATCAATGGCGGTGCTAGGTGCTGTTGACCCCACCAATGGT
This sequence comes from Ipomoea triloba, assembly GCF_003576645.1. Taxonomy (NCBI): domain Eukaryota; kingdom Viridiplantae; phylum Streptophyta; class Magnoliopsida; order Solanales; family Convolvulaceae; genus Ipomoea; species Ipomoea triloba. The sequence goes on along the minus strand of NC_044926.1, from coordinate 3,843,100 downwards.
TATTGCTCTGAATCCAAGACCTTTCGGAGTCTCAGACCGCCGGTCTCCTTGCCTCCCGCCGACGAGCCTCTCTCCATCGCCGAATATGCCATCTCCCTGCTGCGCTCGCCTGCTACCGCCGCTGCGGACACATTTATTATTGATGCCGCTACCGACCGGAAGCTCTCCTACTCCGATTTCCTGTGCCGGACCAGAGCTCTCGCCGGGGCTATTCGGTCCCGGTTTCCTTCTCTTGCTAGAAACGACGTCGCTTTTGTTCTATCTCCGACCTCCCTCGACGTTCCTGTTCTGTACTTCGCCCTGCTCTCTCTCGGCGTCGTCGTTTCGCCTGCTAACCCGCTCTCCACTCGTTCCGAGTTGGCTCACATGGTCCGACTCAGTAAACCCGCCGTCGCCTTCGCTACTTCCGTAGCTTCCAACAAACTCCCTTCATTTCCGCTCGGGACGGTTATCCTAGATTCAGCCGATTTTTCCGCGATGCTCGAGGGCCCCACTTCTCACCACGACGATTCGTCCGACCGACGACTCGTTCGCCAGTCCGATACGGCAACCGTTCTGTACTCGTCCGGTACGACCGGCCTAGTCAAAGGCGTCGAGTTGACTCACCGGAATTATATCGCTCTGGTGGCCACCTTGTACAACAGCAAATTTACCGACGGAAATTCTACAGCTCCGCAGGAAGAAGCAGTCGCGCTCCTCATGCTGCCGTTGTTTCACGTATTCGGCTTTTTCATGCTTATACGAACGGTTTCCATGGGAGAGACGGCGGTGATAATGGGGCGATTTGACTTCGAGAAGATGCTCGCCGCAGTTCAGAAGTACAGGGTGACGTACATCCCCGTCTCGCCTCCGCTGGTGGTGGCCCTGGCGAAGTCCGATTTGGTGGCCAAGTACGACCTCAGCTCCGTCAAGTTGCTGGCCTGCGGCGGCGCTCCGCTTGGAAGGGAGGTCGCCGAAAGGTTCAACGCCAGGTTCCCCAACGTGGATATTTCTCAGGTACGCGTTTCTGCACGCGCTTAATTTGTAACCGCCGGATAATAATACTTTTCCGAAAGTCAGCGTGGCAGTGTCTTCACCACCACAAAGTCCGGAGAATAATAATTTCTCAAGTTTACTATTTTATAGAATTAAGATCCAAAAAAATAAGCTTAAACTTTCCAAGACAAATTTTACTGTTAAGATATGTTACTGTACATTTCTAGTTGAAAATTATACTGATTTGAATTATTATATCATGTTTCCAAATTTGATATGTGTTATTTTTTTTGTTATATTTGATACAATTAATTTTTATCACATGCCTGTCATTTTGAAACAAATGTTGAGTAAAAATTGTCAAAACATGTTACATCTCTATTTCAAAATTATATCAATCTGAATACCTCAACACATTTTGAGAGAAAAAGTATGATTTGAAAGTGAAATGTGACACGTTTTAAGTACTGTATCTAGTTAAAAATTATATCGATTTGGTTAAATACTTGCATTGTTGATAATGATAGGGTTATGGTCTTACCGAGACAACAGGCGGGACAACGGGGATGATAAATCCTGAGGAATGTCAAAAGCATGGTTCTGCTGGCCGAATTATTTCCGCCGTGGAAGCTAAGATAGTCGATCCTGAAACAGGGGAAGCATTGCCTCCCGGCCATCGCGGCGAGCTCTGGCTACGGGGGCCTTTAATCATGAAAGGTGAAACTGCAATAACCCAAAAATGTGTAAATAAAGTTTGGTTGTTTCTTTGATGGCTCATTTGACCTTTACTTGCACACTGTGGCTGTCAGGACTTGATTTTGCATTGTCACTTACAATTTTTTATTCAGAAACTAATTAAGTTGTTTACTATTTCTAAGGAGTATTGTTGTTTGATGGTAGGTTATGTTGGCGACAGATCTGCCACTTCTGCAACATTGGATTCGGAAGGATGGCTAAGAACGGGGGACCTCTGCTATTTCGACTCGGAAGGGTTCTTGTTTGTTGTGGACAGGTTGAAGGAACTAATCAAATACAAGGCCTATCAGGTGAGTGATTAAACTGGATGGTTAATTGGATGGATGCCTTTTACCATTTACATAACAAAAAGCTAAGGTTTTGGAACAATTTTCAGGTTCCTCCTGCTGAGTTAGAACATCTGCTTCAGTCAATCCCTGATGTTGCTGATGCCGCTGTTATTCCGTATGTTTCCAACTGCCTTCCCCCATCCCCTAAAACTCACAAGAGATAAACCCAAAGTTAGAAAGCTCTTGATTATCCACTCAATTTCTAAGTTTCTAAAGCTGTGTTTGTTTGTTTTTGTTTTTGTTTTATGTTTTTTGTTTTATTGGTACTAATTTATAATCTAATGGTTCATTTTATCTGACTGCAGATTTCCTGATGAAGAAGCAGGACAGATTCCAATGGCCTATGTTGTGAGAAAACCTGGAAGCAACATCACAGAAGCTCAGATTATGGATACTGTTGCAAAACAGGTATGCTATATATTTACTTGACAACACAAGTAATATCTATCTCTCTATATTCCTAAAATGCATTTGCTAGAGTAAAATTTTTACCTGTCTATGTATAATAAACATATCGTATATAACATGTAAATGTATATTATTATTATCAATTTAGCTTTTGATTATAAATGAAACCCATTATCCTTCACTTGTGGTCCTGTGGATTCTTGGTTCTTGTAAAATAGATCAAATTAAGCGCAAGTTCTGCTACTTGTTTCTAACTTCTCATGAAAGTTTTGAATATTATTCATTCTCATTGTGGTGATGAGTCTATTACACAGGAGTATGACTTGCTCAGTGCACACTCTCAGGGAGTGGTTGTAGTTATTTTTGTTATCCAGAATTACTTAATTATTTTTTGTTGAATCCTTAAAATTTTTTGCAGGTTGCACCTTACAAAAGGATCAGACGCATTTCATTCATAAGTGCGATTCCTAAATCTCCAGCCGGAAAGATCTTGAGAAGAGAATTGGTTGCGCTTGCTGTTTCTGCCGCTTCATCCAAATTATGATACCAAAAAATTATTCTAGTGTTGGCACGCTGTGAAACTTCTTGTGACTGAATAATATTTATAATTAGAATATATCATGTGGTCGTTAAGTATGTGATAATGAGTTATGTACTATAGAGTATAGTAGTATGCTTTCAAGTATAATTTAATTGGTCAATTGATTAACTCAAATAAGTTCATCATTTTGTTTTGTTAGCAACTGAATAGAAATGTATAAAGTATTTGGAGCGGTAGGGGAATAATTTATTAATTCCTTCATAAAAGGGAGTACCATGTAGTTGCTATTGTTCAGCAGTGTGGTGTCAGTGTAAAATTAATTGCTACCATGCTTTAACAAACAAGATGAATGCCTTCATATTATATAGGCATTAAGTAAATTTAGACAGCAGAGGTTTGGATATATCAACTTCAATGTAGACCTTGGCGAATATCCCTTTAGAGATAAGACTAGTAGTACTATCAACCTTAATGGGACGACCTATCTCCCTCCCTATTTTCATCATAAATTTCTCTTCGAGTATTCGATCGGCAAAGACAAAAATCCTACCCACACCTAGTTTATCACTCTTGTTGTTCCGGGGGTTGAAATTAGACTCCCATTCTTGGACGACTAGGTAGATCCAAGATAATCCATGACCCATTGTATTTGGCAAATTCGTAGTCTCGGAGCGACTCAAATTTAGCCAAGAAATAGTCTTGATCAAGGGTGATGAGATCAAAACTGACGTTCGGTTTCCACATCCGCTGAAGTCTTTGTAAAAGGTACAAATAGCTAACCTTCCTCCTAAGAATCTTGATGATGAGAGAGCGCCGCCATGGACGCCGCAGACATTCTTTCTCTTCTTTCGTGACTGGAATCATTTAACAATTCGGATCCATTTTGTCTTCATCTATTTCATCATCGTCGGAGACTTGCTCCTTTTCAACTGTATTGTTATGCTCTTTCCAGCCCCAGACTTGGTTAGGGATTTCAACAGGATTTCTCCATTGAGAAGAGTCTACCAACTTAAACCCAGTTGATAGGGGGGTTTCTTGAACTATTTCATCGGAGGGAAGCATTGTAGTTGCCTCCTTTGAATCGCGACCTCTTTTCGTCTTCTTCGTGATCTATTGGAGAATATCTTGATCCTCCAGCGACCGAGGGCCATTTCAAAGAGAACAAAGGACATTTCCTTTTATTTCGTGATGTTATTCTCGTAAAAAAAAATATTTCTTAATTCAATAATAAAACTTTTTTTTTTAATTATTGGTTCATGAATTAGTCAATTGTATTATGAGTTAAAAAATAAATCAAGTTAATAACTAAATAGAAAAATGATCAATCAATTTTAGCTACCTAAGGAAGCAATAATATTATAAGATCTAGAATGCAATTTAATTATAACTTATAAGTTACCTCTAATGTTTATTTTATATAATAAACATAAGTTTGAATTGTATAAAAAGAATAATTTTATCAAAAATACTTTTATATATAGATCTCTAACGCAATAAGAAATAATTTATACAATGTACTACTTACTAATACATTTTTCCAATGTCAATAAATAAATAAATAATATATATTCAAATATATAATTATTTTAAAAAAAATATAATTATATAAAATGATGTATGTGTGTGAATATATATATACACGCGCGCACTCTAATACTAATAATGTATACATACTATTTTTGATAAAAATTGCATAGTTAGAGATAAATTGAGTAAGTTTGGAAGTTGAGAATCAAAGTAGTAAAATCCTAATAGTTGAGAGACCAAATAAGATATTAAGTACTGTGCACTACAAGACACAACAATGTGTGCTCAAAAGAAAAAACCGTGTGTTCTAGAAGAAACAAAAATGTGCACTCAAATAAGGATTAATGTGCGCTAGAATAAGAAAAAAATGCACTGAAAGACAAAAAAGTTAACTTAGACAAAAATCACAAAATTATCATAATTCTACCCGTTCTCATATAAAGATGAACATAATTTGCTTTTCAAAAAATAGGCAACTTAAAGTTTGCTTTCAATATGTCTGCATATTCAATGTTTAGGCAACTCCAAATTTGCTGTCAAAATTTATGCATATTCAAAGTTTAGGCAACTCAAATTTTGCTTTCAAAATTTCTGCCGATGAAGATTTACACAACTCACGCCATTCAATCACTATTTTTAACAATTCTAGATATATATTTTGAACAAATCGGCGCGCAAACAGAAAATTTTTCTTTTCAAAATTTATACAATTACGTTATATAAACATATCAAATTTAAGTATTTGAGAGTTTTGAGAAAACATATATACTTGATTAAGGCCGGCTGACGTAGAATGATTATTGCTTAATTACTCAGGAATGGCTTTCTTGTTGATAGTTGTTGAAGATAATACATGGTATTAGTTAAAAGAGAAGGTCAGACATCAATTTTGGTATCATGAAGTTAGCTGCAAGTTTGTAGGTTGGATTTTAAACATATGGAGCTAATTAAATTGTGGGAGTTAAGCATCACATACTTAGTCAAATTAGTTACATTAAATTTGACTATTTAAGGTGATGTATTTGGAAGTTCAATTCACGGCTTTCAAGAGGGGGAACCACTTTGCAATTCGAATAAGCCAAATTAATTAAGAGAGTTATTTTCTTTACAAAAGTTATGTTGCAGTAACATTGTGAATACAAAATTATGCTGCTATATATGTTGAAGTTTGTGCGCTGCTTTACATCATCAATTTTAAGAATTGAAGTGCCAAATTAAAGTTGATAAATCCTTTCTTGATTTCCATGCTGCCAAAATGTTGAGAAGCCAAATTTAAAGTGTTACTTTGCTGAACGTGTGTGGCTACTACACCGATTAATTGAAGATTTTCAAGTTGATGTTGTTATGCAGTTTGAAGGCATGCAGTACGTGTTGAAGATCCAATCGTAGGTGACGAAGATTATATTGGTGTTGGTTAATGAACCGTGATGTATCCTGGTTGTGTAATTTTAACTTGTGTAATCTTGGGTGGTCGTCTAGTGGATTGGGTAAACAGTGAGTTGCCCTGCAGACGTAGGAGTATAGCTCCGAACTGCGTAAACAATTCCTGGTGTCTGGTTCTTTTACTTTACTTTATTGTTTATGTTGTTTTTTATCTGTTTCTAATTGACTAATTTATTCAGATAAATAATCCTATTAAAACAAAGTAGAAACCTTAGAATTTTATTGTACATTCAAGATCCACAATACAATTTCAGACATGATTGGAAGAGTAATTGACATATTTTAATCTATGGTTATGCCATGCATTCTGGTCCAGATAGCATATTCATGCGGAATGTTAGGATGTCACACACCATCGAGCCTGCGCTACAAATGTATGACAACGTGCACATATTCATACGAAATTATTCATTGCAGACTCTAGAAATCGCATCCCTTACTATCATTTCACTATATTACTATGGAGATTGGCACCATTCCACCGTGTGTATGTAACGGTTATTTAATCATTGCATCCATATGTTGGGCACCAATCGTATGTGGTATGGGATCTACCATCATGCATGTCCGTTTCATTATTATTGCGATGATATTAATTTTCATCGGAGCATATTGACACTCATACCATCGATTAATTTTATGTGCCTTTGGCTCTCGTTAATAGTGTCTTACCCAATTCAATGGCTTTAGATTGACTTTTTCCCCATTGTTAAGGTATGGCAATTATTAAGGTAAGTAGTACAGTATTATCTTCTTTGGAGGCAAACAATTCATAAATAGAGCAATGAGTAAAACAGTCAAATACAATGATTGAAATGTCTTTATGTACTAATAATAATAATGATAATGATAATAATATATAATAATAATTTTTAAGTTATCACTTATCATCGAGAGTTTTAAAATTCGGTGGACTGTTCCTGATGGTATCCCCGTAATAGGCCATTTGATCTTAGCTTAAATATGGTGCAAGGATAATTCCGCGACCATCTTATCATGAAATAATATTATCATTGTGCCATCCTTGAGTGGGTATATGTATATAAATTGCCACCGTGAGTTATGGACCATAAGTATTTAATTGATATTACCTTATTATTTAACAATTAAATAGATTACATTATTTATCAACGACTATATATAGGGTTGTGGAGATTACCAGACTATAGGGATTGCTTATCAAATACTGGGTATTTTCACTTGGTATATATCTTATGAACCAACTCACTAGTCGGGCAGCGCAATTGGCACGGTGTTGATAATATAATCGTCCACGCAAAGTAATGTTCAATTATATTGAAGGAGGCGGTGAACAACCAAATGAGTGAGAGTTTACTATATAATTCATAGATGACTTTGATTAGCCTCGTAAATTAAAGTTATTAAATTCCAAGGAAAACAACGCGGAATTTCCCATTCACCATATTTTGCTATCGAGCCTTTATTAATTTATTTCGCGTGGAAATATAATTAAGTGTGAGTTCCATTCTATCATATCAATAAATGTGGTCATTCTCAGTATAGAGATATCAATGACTAGTGATATAATAGTCACATCATAAGATTGGACTCACATGGAACTTATTACCTGATACCTTTACTTGCCCAAATATGACCAATCATTCAATATTATTATACAGTAATTTGATTATATATATATATATATATATATATATATATATATATATATATATATATATATATATATATATATATATATATATATATATATATATATATATATATATATATATATATATATATNTAATAATATATAATAATAATTTTTAAGTTATCACTTATCATCGAGAGTTTTAAAATTCGGTGGACTGTTCCTGATGGTATCCCCGTAATAGGCCATTTGATCTTAGCTTAAATATGGTGCAAGGATAATTCCGCGACCATCTTATCATGAAATAATATTATCATTGTGCCATCCTTGAGTGGGTATATGTATATAAATTGCCACCGTGAGTTATGGACCATAAGTATTTAATTGATATTACCTTATTATTTAACAATTAAATAGATTACATTATTTATCAACGACTATATATAGGGTTGTGGAGATTACCAGACTATAGGGATTGCTTATCAAATACTGGGTATTTTCACTTGGTATATATCTTATGAACCAACTCACTAGTCGGGCAGCGCAATTGGCACGGTGTTGATAATATAATCGTCCACGCAAAGTAATGTTCAATTATATTGAAGGAGGCGGTGAACAACCAAATGAGTGAGAGTTTACTATATAATTCATAGATGACTTTGATTAGCCTCGTAAATTAAAGTTATTAAATTCCAAGGAAAACAACGCGGAATTTCCCATTCACCATATTTTGCTATCGAGCCTTTATTAATTTATTTCGCGTGGAAATATAATTAAGTGTGAGTTCCATTCTATCATATCAATAAATGTGGTCATTCTCAGTATAGAGATATCAATGACTAGTGATATAATAGTCACATCATAAGATTGGACTCACATGGAACTTATTACCTGATACCTTTACTTGCCCAAATATGACCAATCATTCAATATTATTATACAGTAATTTGATTATATATATATATATATATATATATATATATATATATATATATATATATATATATATATATATATATATATATATATATATATATATATATATAACATGCTCGTGTCCCTCACAGTACCCGATGGATCAATTAATGTTAGGAGAGGTCATGGGGCATTAATAACAAATATTAATGTACTCGTGAGTGCATTTATAACCAGCTCAGACATAAAAGTTTTAAATGTGATGGTAGTAATATGCACCACAGACAATTCAATATGATCTTGATGAGAAAATTCGTCTTGCGACGAGGATAGTAAGGAAGAATTTTTTTCATGCAATGTGATCACTGATCATATTGACACTCATACCGTCGATTAGTTTTATGTGCATTTGGCTCTCGTTAATAGTATCTTACCCAATTCAATGGTGCTGGATTGACTTTCGTCCCCGTTGTTAAGGTATGCCAATTTTTAAGGTACGTAGTATTATCTTAGCTTCTTCATGAGTTGTGCCTAACAACTACTTTGGAGGCAAACGGTTCATAAATAGAGCAATGGGTAAAACAGTCAATCTGATACCATAATTATATATATAACATCCGCCATGAAATATATAAATTACCACGGGTTTATCATTTCAGATTATCTCAGAAGCAACTTGTTCGAATAAAATCAGCAGTCCAATTTGCTACAAGTCCTCCAGGTAACTTGCTTTATGTTATCTTTGTTAATTGTTACCATGTATCTTTCTGCAGAATAGCAAGCTTAAAATAAAAAGCCTGGCCTGCATGCCTTGTTTGTTCAGGTGAGGTTAGAGAACATAACAATAGACTCATGGTTACTCGTTTATTATATGCCTAAACAGATGAAATAAAGAGAAATTGATATTTAACTAGATGACCAACTTTGAAATAAAATCAATAGTCAAAGGACCATTATGATTAAATTAAAAGTCGATAATGAAAATTGATAAATGGTGATACTCAAAGCAATAATTGGCCTATGATAGGGGTGAAGATCTCATTGGAATGGTGGAAGGAAATGGATAGTTTGTCTAAGTGATTTTATCACTAGTTGTTTATTGAGGTTAATGAGGAAGGTACAGAAGCTAGGTTTGCTACCGTCAACACATAAATGTCATGTCATGAGAGATACTTGAGGTTAATGAGGAAGGTACAGAAGCTATGTTTGCTACGGTCAACACATAAAGCTATGTTTGGGCGGAAGTCATCTTCCGCCTAGCGCCTAACTCGGCAGACTTGGCCGAGTTAACTCGGACGAGTCGGTCTTGTTAAATTTTTTTTTATTATATTTAAATATATTTATTTATATAAATAAGAGAAGTAAGATATATATATATATATATATATATATATATATATATATATATATATATATATATATATATATATATATATATATATATATATATATATAAAAGAGATGAAAACATGCTGGAAACTCTCTTAAAAGGCGATCATTGATCGTTAATCAGTTAATTGAGGGAACTCTTGTGACTTGTTATTACTGGTCAATAACTAATTCTTAGGTTGCGATGTATGAAAATAACATGTTAATGAAAGTTTGAAAATGTATAAATTAAATTAAAGTTTAGAGGTTTATTTGATTATTATGTTCCAATTTATTTTAGGCCAATTTCCAAATCAAACAGTCTTTGGGCCAAAAAATCTAATGGAATGTAAACGTGCGTGTGTGTAATTAAAACACATTCCGTATATTAGGGTAATTTACATCATGGACTAGGGTCTACATAGCACTATGAACCCTAGATCAAAAGGACGAGGTACAAAATATGATTTAGGTACTGACAGGGTAATTGGGTACCCGACCCGGAACTATTGGCAGCACCCAAGACACCTCACACTATTGGCAGCACCCAAGACACCTCATCCCTCAGCATCAATGCTCAACGGTTCAACTCCTCAGCATTGATGGCCAACGTTCAGCCCCTCAGCATTGACTCCTCAGCATTGATGGCCAACGTTCAGCCCCTCAGCATTGATGACAGACGTTCAGCTCCTCAGCATTCAACACCTCAGGTACTGATGTCCAACGATCAACTCTTCATCTTACTTCATAGTGAAGGGAATAAAAAGGCTCACAACCACATAGTGAAGGGGGACACTTCTTACTAGACAATAGATATTACATTCACTTGTACACTGAGCACTACGCTCAATATTGTTCTCAAGTACTCAAACACTGTACCATCTTACTTCAATAATACTTAGATTACATACCCGGTAACACTTTATTACCGTTATTGGTGCTCTCGTTGAGAGCCGAGATCAGATCTCAGGCTAAAATCACAAAATCAAAAAACCACTCAGTTCATCTCATCGCTATCAATGGTATCTGGATCCAGCAGCTCGCGCACACCTAGTCAGGTGAACAAGGGTCACCCCTCGGGTGATCTTCGTGAGCAGCTCAACAGTAACCATGGAGGTGACCTTCGCAGCCAACTCAACAACAACAACCGCAGTGAAGGTGACCTCCGTACCCAACTCAACGACAACCATGGTGGTGGCCGTACTCCCCTCCCAGCAACTGCTGCTCCCGCCCAGGTGGTGGACCTTCAGGCAGCAGCGCAGGCCATCCAACAGGCGGCGGCGACGATGGCCCAACTAGTCGCAGAAATGCAAGGCCAGATCTTACCGCCACCACCCCCTCTGGAGGGAGAAGTGCAATCTCCGAGGCAAAACAGAACTCAGGGGGTGCAAGGATCCTCCAATAGAGGTCCCCGTGCCCAAGCAGGAAAGACAGTAACCAAACGACCATCCGGAGAAAGGATGGGCGAATTTGGTGGATTGGCTCCGCGTCACTCCACTAGACACAAAACACCACAGGAAGGCCTGGTGGAAAGACTCCAAAGGCAGATAGATGATTTGGAAAAGAAAGTAGAAGCAAGAGAACACTCACCAGAACCGGAGGTAAGAATGGCCGCACCATTCTCTCCTGACATAATGGAAGTTCCTCTTCCAAAAGACTTTCAACTACCCACCATCAAGGACTACACTGACACTTCAGATCCGCGTACCCATATGACAAGATACAAGGCAGCCATGGTCATGATTGGGGCAAGCGATGCCATAATGTGCAGAGCGTTCTTGTCCACTTTGGACGGGACTGCTCAAGATTGGTTTAACACAATCCCAGACGGATCAGTTCAGACTTTTGCAGAGCTATCCAAAAGTTTCTTGTCTTATTTCTCAGGGAGTATACAACATAAGAAACCATTCTCACATCTCGGGGGGGTAAAACAGGATAAGGGAGAAAGCCTGCGAGACTTCTTAAGCAAATGGAAAAAAGAAGTCAACAACGTATATGACTTCGATTCGAAGGCAGCAATTCCCATCTTCATCCAAGCACTGAGGTCAGGCGATTTCCACAAACAACTGAACACCCACCACCCACGCTCTTATGAAGAACTCATGAGAACGGCCAACCGGTACGCAGACGCAGAAGAGGCTGACAGGAGAAAGAAGGATGAGGAGGAAGGACGAAAGAGTGAGCGACCTGATAAAGCAGGTCCGCCCAGCCAGACACCACGACCAAACCAACCACCCTCAACGAAGGGAAGAGATGAGCATTCTCGTCTCGCCCCACCGCGGCACTTAACACCGCTTACTCACCCGGTTAGCGTGATTCTAAGTCACGCTGAGGAAATGGGAATGGTGCATTTTCCCTTAGCACCAGCATTTGTTGAGTGTCCGGGACAGTACCAGCATCAACAAAGCCTACCCGACAATGTGTGGCGAAAGAAAGAAGATCCTGAGCCTTCAGCTTCCAACACCAAGAAAAGGAGGTGCGACCTGGGCGAGAAAGCAAGAAACAGTGAGCTAGAGGAAAAGTCCGTGCAACGCAAAAAACATGTAATTCGCTGATGGTCGGTCAAAAACTCTCCAAGTTGGCCGAAGTCAGTCCTCGGCCAAGTTTTTGGCCAAGTTTGGCCGAGGTCAGTCCTCGTCCAAAGTTTTTTTTTTTTAAAAATAACAATAATAATAATATAATTGGCCGAGGTCAGTCCTCGGCCAACACTTGGTCGAGGCTTGACCTCGGCCAACACTTGGTTTGAAGTCGACCACCTCATCAAGTGGCTCCTCAAGTGGTGTCACCTCATCAAGTGGCGCTGCTCCTCATCAAGTAAAAAACTCTATTCCCTTAGGGCCGGCACGAGATCCGGTCTCGCTAGCTACCTGACGGGAGAGTGTTTTCCTGGGACAAGCCAGATGCTTGATTTCAAAAACACCACACTCTAGTCCCTTAGGGCTGGCACGAGATCCGATCTCGCTAGCTACCTAACGGGAGAGCAGACCTTTGATCGAAGCCTACGGCTGGTCGAAGTAAGCTCGCGCACAGAACGTCAAACAAACAAAAAAAAAAAAACAAACAAACAAAAACAAAAACAAACAAACAAACAAACAAACAAAAAAACAAAACAAAAACCAAAAAACAAAAAGAAAAAGAAAACGAAACAAAAAAAAAAAATAAAAATTAAAGATTATGGCCGAGGTCCACCTCGGCCCAAATTTGGCCGAAGTCAGTGACTTCGGCCGATTTGGCCGAAGTCACGCTTCGGCCAATTCGGCCGAGGTGACCTCGGCCAATTTTTGGCCGAGGCGTGACCTCGGCCAATTAATTTTGGCCGAGGTCAGATTCGGCCAAAATTAATTGGCCGAGGTCTGACCTCGGCCACTACGGTTCGAAAAAAAAAAAAAAACAGTCTCATGCAGATCATTCCTCCCAAACCACCTCAATTACTCTCGTTGGCTAGGGAGTGGGGGGACTGGTGACAGGGTAATTGGGTACCCGACCCGGAACTATTGGCAGCACCCAAGACACCTCATCCCTCAGCATCAATGCTCAACGGTTCAACTCCTCAGCATTGATGGCCAACGTTCAGCCCCTCAGCATTGATGACAGACGTTCAGCTCCTCAGCATTCAACACCTCAGGTACTGATGTCCAACGATCAACTCTTCATCTTACTTCATAGTGAAGGGAATAAAAAGGCTCACAACCACATAGTGAAGGGGGACACTTCTTACTAGACAATAGATATTACATTCACTTGTACACTGAGCACTACGCTCAATATTGTTCTCAAGTACTCAAACACTGTACCATCTTACTTCAATAATACTTAGATTACATACCCGGTAACACTTTATTACCGTCAGGTACATAATTTGTGTTTATAGACACAAAATTTTACCATACAAAACATAAAAACTGATAACATAAAAACATAATTACTAATTTGTTTCAAATAGAATTTATATTATTAAAGTACAAAACTTTATAATATAAGATATAAAAATTTATAACTTCAGGCACATACACGAAAATTCAAAATATCCTTCGGCTTTGAAGCTTCAAGGGTTCTTAAGGAGCTCGGTGTGGTGTCACCTTTCGCTGGGAGGGTCTCACGGAAATGGTGGACTCCCCCGTGGGGGATAACCTCTATGTTTCGCAAATTTTCCACAAGACCTTTATTGAGGTTAACGAGGAAGGTACAGAAGCTGCCGCTGCTACTGCTGTTACAATAAAGCTCCGAAGCTTGGTAGTGGAAGAGAAGGTAGACTTCGTGGCTGACCATCCGTTCATCTTTTTCATTCCAGAAGATTTGACTGGAGTCTTAGCTTATTTGTTTCAATAAAAATATTGACACATCTTATTTTAGTTTTTGGGAGGTTAAGAAGAGAAGGTCTTAGCTTATTTGTGCTCAAATGTGCTTAATATAAGATTTAAACTGGAATTGTCATAGTATCTTGAACTATAAGCCGAGTACTCTGAGCTATAATAGACGTTGATGTTGCAATAAGTGGCTTTATCTGTTGCCTCTCGAATGCTTCTCCTATCTTCGTGGAGTTAGGACTTGTCTGTCTACAAATGCTAACTGTTTTTCCTATTTGATAGGGGAGTTAATGATGGATTTAAAGTGAATGCACAGAGTCATCTTCTTCCAATGCTGGCTACATCAATTAAGGTAGTTTTTGGACTGCAAGTATTGTAGCATAATTGTTAACTGTTAATACTCATTCTATTGTTGTGTAGTATGGTGTTGAACTCATTCTTCCAAATTTTCTCCAGCTTTTCCATAATTTTATTATATATATGGTTCTTTTGTAATGATATGATAATGATTGCATCCCCAATGATAAACAAAAATCTAAGACTAGTAAAGATTTTGGCACCATTGAACCATACAGAACTTGTCTTGCTTGATCTCCATATGTCAGTCTTCTAATCCTTAGTCAACTAGGGTTTGTAACATTCTTAAAAGTGGTAGCCTGTATTCTCCTGAATGGGTGATATGCAAGTCTTTCTATATATTTTCTTATCAATCTCTTCTTTTCCTTCTCCATCTCCTTCTGCAAAACATTCTAGAAGCATTGCTACATTTTAAGCATCCATTTCTCTCTGGGTTCATAGATCACTTGCAACAATACTCTTCCTTTAAAATCCATTAGCCAGGATGTTTTATTGTAAATGATTCTGCCACAAAAACCCTTGTGTGGTTCTGTTCTAGTGGCATTGCAAAAAACAGGAAGAATACAAAAGAAACAAAAGGCTCCTTGTGTAATTTATTAGTGCCTGATTCCAGTTATTCATTTCTTGATCCATTCAACATTCTTTTCATAGGCGGAGCTCAGTAAACCAGCTGCTGATTCAGTTGAAAATGGGGCTCCAAGTGATGGGAAGTCTAGTGAAAAGATAAACACTAATGCCAATAGGCATCATTCCCTTCTTCTGCAGGTAATAACCTATAGAGATTTGCATGTTTATTATTCTTGCCCTTATTGTATAGTTTCAAATAATGTGCACTGTTCTGAGAGGCTTGCAAGGCTTATGGATTCCAGATTTAGCGGTTTGACTTGTTGGTCAAATCCGCCAAAAATTGGTGGATTAGCTTTTTACCAAACACCCCATAGTTTTAAGATATGTGTTGAAAACATGAGTTGTAAAGCATTTCTTTCTTTCTTCCAGCTACTTGCTGATCAGGCTGGCTGTGAACCTGGTGACATATGTGATTTTGAGCTGCAAGTATGTGACACTCAACCAAGTCTTATTGGTGGTGCTATGAAGGAGTTTGTGTTTTCTGGAAGACTTGATAATCTTTGCATGTCCTTCTGTTCTCTAAAGGTAACACACATATTAATGCTAATGTAAGGGTTGAGTAAAATATATAAGTTTTCTAAACTTGAAAAGAGTGATGCGTCTGAATGTCTGATGTCTCTTTTGGTGAATTGACATTTCAAGAAATCTCTACTTCTAATCTCTTCTACTGTATTAAGTAATTGAAGAATTAAGCCTATGAATCATGCAATTTAAAAACTGGTACAGTACAAGTTATTACATTAGATAATATGAAATGATTAGATGTGTTGAACATTTGCATCAAGATGCAAGTGTAACTAGTCTATAGAGAACTTGTGGTATTTATTTATTTATTTATTTGTTTATAGTTATCTGGCAACACAATAGTGCGCAAGAAATTAGCAAAAGGAATTTTGATTTCTTAATATCATTTTCCACATTCAACTAATGATGGTTATTGATTGGTATGGAGTATATAATAATGCACAGGGCTGCAACTTCTTTATCTGAGTGTTGGAGCAATATGCAAAGAAAATCTTCAGTTTTTACTTGAATATTACTTGTAATAACTTATCAAAGGCTCTGATGCTGATGTCTTAAGTATTACTCTTTATGCTTTCGCTCTCTTGCATAAATGGTCGCAGCTGCTTAAGCTTGAATTTTGAAAACTGAATTCCCACACTAAATTGAACTAACTGAACTTGGTTTCTGTACTCAGTCTGGCAAAATCAATACATCAAACTTTTGGTTACCAGACCGGGCCAATGCTGTCTTGCAATTATCACTAGCATCTGCATGAAAGTGCACTCGCACATGAAAATACAGATAGGGGGAATAACTCATTTAGAGCATACATCATTGGTTTTCTTGTTAATTTCAAGGTATTTGTACTTGTTCTATATTTTTTCCTTAATGGAATTTGTACCTTGTTGGTCTTTTCAGGCATTGGTAGATTCAACCTCTTCTGAGAACAGTCTACAGGATGAAACTGGTGTAAGAATGGTGGCTTTGTTTGATCATGAGGAGGTTGGGTCCAATTCAGCCCAAGGAGCTGGATCCCCTGTCATGCTAGATGCTCTCTCTCGAATTACAAGTTCCTTTGACTCTGACTCGAAGGTAAAAAGTGCTCTAGAGTCTAGATCAAATATATTCTCATTGTTTGCTTCTGTTCTAATTTCTAAACACAAACCCATGCCCTCATATATTCTCACATTGGCAGATAATAACCCTTTCATGTTTACAAAAAAGCATACTCTATTTTGTTTTGCCAGTCATTGTAGTAATTTGAAAGTCAATCCAATGCTTCTTTATTTGCTAATTTTCATATAATTTTTAAAATTTGGCCTTCTGCCTTTCCAGAAAAATGAATGAAGAAAATTCCTGATTACTTCACCGACTTCATAAGCCAATATTGGAATGAACAAGCCTAAGAAAAATCTGATTCTAGGGTGTAATGGAAAAAAAAAACTTATGAAGTATTTGTTACATGTGTAATATTTTCCTGTTATTGCTGCCTTGTAGCAGAATAGATTTTAGAGCTCATTTTGTCAAGCTTATATCTTACTTTGCTGTTATTACATTCCAGTTGGTCACAAAAGCAATCCAAAAGAGTTTGCTAGTCTCTGCTGACATGGCACATGCCTTACATCCCAATTATATGGTAAATTAATGTTTTAATTGCATTTACGTTAGTTACATACTTGTCTTTTTTATTGCATTTTAAATTGATTTTGTTTTTTAGGATAAGCATGAAGATAACCATCAGCCAAAAATTCATGGCGGGCTTGTGATTAAACACAATGCAAATCAACGATATGCAACCAATGCTGTGACTTCGTTCATTTTCAGGGAAATAGCTGCCAAACACAACATTCCTGTTCAGGTGAGTTGAAAACCATTGATAGAAAAAGAATAGTGAGTGAAAGAGAAAGAATGATTTTACCCCATGAATTAATCACAACTTTTCCTTCCTAGAATTAAGCGGGAAGTTTTGCAAACCTTGGAATTACATTGCCCATATTACTATGCACTTCTTTAGCATTCCCAGACTTGAAACAAAAGATTTAACGAGTGAACATTATATTATTGGTCCTTGTTTTTGATTAACATTGTTTACAGGACTTTGTGGTTCGCAATGACATGCCGTGCGGCTCAACCATTGGACCCATATTGGCAAGCGGGGTGGGAATTTGAACTGTTGACGTCGGGGCTCCTCAGTTGTCAATGCACAGCATAAGAGAGATGTGCGGAGTGGATGATGTGAAGCATTCATACCAACACTTCAAGGCCTTTTTCGACGAATGCTCACATTTTGATGCCAAGATCAACGTGGACATGTAGCCAACACGAGCTGCTAAATAGCTTTGCCCAAATTCCTGCCTTACAAGCAAAGCTTTGATCTGTATTGTATTGGACTGGATTTCCCTTGTTAATCTCAACTTTTAATGATTTGGTATCCAAGTTGGTTGCTCTATTTACTTGTTCACTCCATTTGGTCTGAAATATCCAAAATTTTATTCTCTCTGCTGCATCAACCCCAATACTTAATCCAAGGCTTGCTATTCTTGGAATCGGGCTTGGGACCCAGAAATCTCTGTCCTTCAGCTTTTCGTTGTTAATGGCTCCTTTCAAAATCTCATTTTGTCCTATTAACTACTTCCCATAGCTTCCTACCAAGTTGGACCCCACAGATAAAAGGAAAATTACAAAGGGAATATGTCTTGCACAGATCAATTTGTTTTGTTTTGTTTTTTTGTTTTGGAAAAACACAGATCAATTTTTATTTTTTTTTTGGAAATCACAGATCAATCTGTTAAGAGCTTAGAAGTTAAATTTATCCAACAAATGATTGTAGGACTAAATTTAAGCAAAATATTTTGTGGATCTAGATTCACCTTACAAGGTGGATCCATATATGTAATTGAAGTTTCTTTTATCGATGCAATATCGTTAAATACAAAGACATTAACGATAAGACATAATCCAAGACCCATGTTTAATTATAATTATAATTATAACGATAAGACATAATCCAACAAAAATGGTCATGTCCCAATAATACTAAGATAAAAAATGAATGTTCTAATTAAAAAAAAAAAGGACTAAAATTGAATTATCACCTATAAATCTAGGACTAAAAATAGAATTAACTCCTTTAAAAAATTATAATTCAAACAAAATTAATTAAATCATAGTAATATATAAATATTGAAATTTGATAGGGCAATTATATCCACACACATCACACGTTTACCCGGAGTAGTCTATATATTTTTAAGAAAAATCAAATAAAAAATTACAAGGAATAATAATACTATTTTCTTCTTTTTAAAGCCGGTAGCTTAGGTTATGAAGGCATTGGTGTGTTGGTTTCTTTGAGTTGGAAATAATATCGCAAGAAAATATGAAAGTTTTATTATATTTTGAAAAATTGGTAGAATTACTATAGAATTAGGAAAGTAAATATATTCAATTAATAAGGAAAATCAAATCCTTAACTTATAAAGAATAATAATATAATATTTTATTCTAAAGTCTTTTTAAAGCCTTCTTAGGCACTCCCACAGGCCACAACCATCACAATAGTAATAGAGCCCAATCCTCCCCCTCGCCTTCCGATCCCCTTCCCCTTCCCGTCGTCTATGGCGCAGACAACTCCTATCAGATTTGAAGTTTTTATGTATAAGCTAGTTATATTAGCACTCGTGATAACATGTGCTACATGTATTTTTATGTTGCGTCTAGTTTACAAAGATCCCATAGAATTCCATTTTATTTTTGCACTTGTTCTATTGTTATTTTCCATTGGAATGTACACCAGTATATTTCTTGCCCTTAAAGTCAAGAGGGAAATTAAGGAGTTATCTTCAACCTCCGATCAAATTCAACGTGCTTTTCGAGTGGAGTGGCTGTTTGTGATGGGTAGGTGGAATACAGTAGGCAATAATGCAACCAATTTAACTATTGCTGAAGCCAGACTTTATGTAATTTTTCCTATTTTCAATTTGATAACCTACTCCGGTTTATTTGTCACTATCATTTTGGTTGAATTTCATAGTATTTATGTAGTAATAATTTTTGGCTCATTGCTTTTAATAACCTTGTATTTGTTATGGTTACAAATAATTGATCGGAGCAAAAAGATTTCCATTGCTGTTGCAGCCGCGGCAAAAGCTCATCAAGATTAGGTTTGGTTTTGAAGTTAAGTCTAAACTGAAGAATTCCAAGTCAATTTCTCAATGAAGATTTGATGCAGGAAAGAATTGAAGGTTGAGTTTGTTATATGAGAGATGAAAGATTGAAGTTTACGTTAGAGTTTGTATAGGATTAGCATTAATCCTTAGCTTCGAGTCAATCCTAGTTTTAAATTTTAAATATACTTAATATGTTGGAAAAAAAAATTCGGATAAGAGGAGAAAACAGGAGAGGAAATGAGATCTTAAGGCGTGATATCACTTTCCTATAAGCTTTTAACCTTTCCTCTTCAAAAGCAACGAGGTACCAAGATTAAATCTTATGGGATACAAGAAGATGAAAACAAAGTTCTTAGGTTGCTTTGATAAGAACTTACTGGAGAATTATTGAACTGTGATATATCAAGATATCATGCAAAATAAGTTGCGTTGCCCTGTTTGATCAGATGACACTCCCAGAACTTATAGAGATAAATTCTAACTGTTAGGAGCAGTTACTGGAAGTTTATACAAGTTTAAAAACTGACTTCCAAAGATATATATATAGGAAATATATTCTTTTGGATTTCACCATTCTGGTTCAGACAGTTACGTACACACATGTGGAATATAATTTTAAATTATATTCACATGTTAATATCTCCAAACTGATTTTGGATAAGTATACGTAGGATAAACTTAGAGTGCATGTAATATATAATTCAAACAATTATATAAACACTTTAATATTTCAAAGTGAAAAACACATGCAGACTAGTAAACTCACTGCCTCATTCGAGAGGTAAAAGTCTCTCACGTAACACATTTCAAAACAATGCATGCAAATATACTTCAAACTATTATCTTCATATTTTAATATCTCATATGCATGTGAACATGCAAAACAGGACATATTAAAATACACAAGTGCATGCATAAAACAAAAGAAAGAATGCAAAGTGAAATGTTCAAGCTTGTTCGAGAGGTACATGTTCGAGACATAAAAAGCCTTATATGTTCATGCCTTGCGTGTATACGAGAGGTAAGAGGCAGCGCTCAAAATGCCTTTGAGACATAGTTTCCACGCAGACCTGCGAGACATCGATAGAACGACTCACGCAACCCTTAGTTCGAGACATCGTTTCTTCGCGAACCGATCTCTCGTGCGAACCGACCTCTCGAGGCATCTCTCGCGATCTCTCGAACACCTCTCGTGATCTCTCGAACATCTCGAGATTTCTCAAATAACCCAAAAACATCTCTACCAAACTCAATAATATTTACTACTCCACAACTCCAAATATTATTTGGGCTTTCATGGTAGACATCTGAACCATTAATCTCCATTACTATATAAATATCCAACATAATATATATATATATAGTTTTATTCAAATTAAACAATTTTAGTTATAATAAATTAGAACATTACTTTGAAAAGAAAAATTAGAAAATTGTTATATTTTGCTCGGTCAATGTTGACACTTTTCTTCTAATGATGTGGCGTATTTTCTTTCATTCTCAGTTTTTATTAATGATGATCATCTAATTGTGCATCAAATTTTTTCTTAGAATTAATTTCCAAAATTCTCAGTTTTTATTAATGTTGAATAACTCGATTATTAACATGATGAGCAAGAATATGAAAAAATATTGCAACTTGTTCGTCAATAAGCATGTTCTTTGTTGGTATCAATCCTCCTAAACTTTCTAACATTACACATAGTTTGAAAAATGCTTCCCTACTCATCCTAAGTAGTGAAACACATGCCTTATCATTATCATACACAGTTCGTCTCACATAATCTCGTTTGGCATAAAATTCAATAGAATATTGTTTAATTTCTGGTCTATAACTATGAAAAGATGTCACTGATGCCATCAAAAGTAAAAAACTACTAATAGTAGTATACATCTTTAAGAATAAAGTCAAAGCAGCTGCAATTCGTTTTCTTCTTTCACCCATTCTAGTCAAACTTAAACGAGACATAACTGCAATAAAATATCATATATCATAAAAATGCTTTTAGCTTTTTAACACAATTATGAGATAATAACAACTACTTGCATAATCTTGAAAAGTTGCTGCAAATAAAGAATGCTGCAAAGGATTGAAGGAACATACACGAAAGATGTTGTATATAAACAATGCATATAAAGAATTCTAATTTTGAATAGGTTCTGCAATATAAAGACTTACAGAATGTTGTTTTCAAAAAATTTTGGCTCTGTGTTTTTTTGAAAATATATTCATTCTAAACCATTGATCTAGATTGGATCAATGGATGAGATTAAACTTTCATATATATATATATATAGCGAAGTGAGAAGAGCATCCAAAATTGAAGCCCACCATTTACCTATATAAGAGTCTGACAGGCTCATTGCTTTTAATAACCTTATATTTGTTATGGTTACAAATAATTGATCCGAGCAAAAAAATTTCTATTGCTGTTCCAGCCGCGGCAAAAGCTCATCAAGATTTGGTTTGGTTCTGAAGTTAAGTCTAAACTGAAGAATTCCAAGTCAATTTTTCGATAAAGATTTGATGTAGGAAAGAATTGAAGATTGAGTTTGTATAGGATATGATTAGCATTAATCCGTCAAGTTAATCTACGTACACAGTTTTAAATATATTTAATATCTACGTATATAGTTTTATTCAAATTAAACAAAAAAGAAAAAAAGAAAAAAAAAAAAAAGGACAAACAGAACAATGGTTGGTGAAGATCATGCAGGAGTCCAGGCACTACGTAAGGATCGCCGCCTCTCATCAGGCGTAAAGCTGCATGCCATTGATTTGCTGGTAGCTAAAGTTGATTTGCCCCCTTTGGAGTTGTCATTGCAGGAATTTAAAGCTTTTAATTTTATTTTTTTTCAAAACGGCAGGTTTTGTTTAATTTGTGTGTGTGTGTGTGTGTTTTTTTTTTTTTTTTTTAAATTTGTTTAATTTGTATATATGTAAAAAAAAAAAAAGTGTATTATTTATGTTGTTATGTATGATAAAATTTAGGGGTCAGAAAAAATGAAGACCGATATGATCGAGAAACCGATGACTGATAATTGAATCGACGAAAAATATAAATTTTCGATCGATTATCGGTTATCGTCTTAAAAAAATTCGGTCATTTCAGTTTTTCAATCAGTTATCGGTTTTGGCCTTTGGTCCAAGATCAATGAAATCGACCGATCGAAAAATTAACCTTCCATACTAGCTTAGCCTGAATACAAGTATGGAAGGTTAATAATGTAATTTAGTTTAAGGCCAATGGCCCGGTAGGGAATATTGGTGACACGGAATATGAGATATTTTTTATGCAATCATTCATTAGTACTGGATACACCTCACATCAAGAATTATCCTGACTCTTGACTGCGGGCATATGCTATTGGTGACAAGGAAGTTTCTTATGATCACCTCAGAGTCTTCGGTTGCAAGGCATTTGTGCATGTTCCATCGCACTCGCACGTGAACGACCTCTCGCAACGTTACGATATTGTAGGCACTCCCACAACCATCTATGGCGCAGACAGAACCATGGTTGGTGAAGATCATGCAGGAGCGCAGCCCAGGCAGTGCAAGAAGATCATCAGGCGTAAAGCTGCCAGTGATCTGCAGGCCAGGTACCAATTCAAAAGCTAATTTGTCCCCTTAAAGTTGCCATTGCTAAAATTTAAAGCTGCTTGCAGCTTTTGTATATGTAAAAATAAAATTGTAAATCATTAGTTTCTAGATAATGATTACTATGCCAAACCACGGGTTAATGCAACTTTCTTTTGTAATTTATTATCGAAATCTTAATAGAATTCTATAATATAAATTTCTAACTTAAAATTAAAATATTGAAGTTTTAATAGGATTCTATAATACAATTTTGTATAAATTTCTAATTAAACCATTATTCTACACAAAACAACGGTATATAAACCCTCCTTCTCACTGGTATTCACCCAAAACTAAATCTTCAACACACCATCTACGTGTCAAAATCTTATCATGCTGATTTTATTATTTGTATTTTTACTTATAATTCTATTATTTGTATTTGTACTCATAATGATTACAATCTTCTTTTTTTTTTTTAAATCAATGATGGTGTACTCATTGTTTAGTATAACTTCAATATCATTATGTAAATATATCTATTGTATAATCTGTTTATCTAATCTATACTTGTATTCTTGTATGTAATGTTGTGGTTCTCATTATATTCCTGTATAATCTACACATTTTAGTTACTCCTTACTCCATAGTCTATGATTTTTGAATTTATGTTGTGGTTCCCATTATATTATTTCATATCATCCTTTATGAACATATTTCCAATGGCACAAAGATATTAGTCATGGCAAATGCAGTAAAGTTAATTGATATTGACACACAAACTTTGTGGGTTAGTTGGAGTTTTAAAGTCCGTGTCATTAAGAAAAATGAACCAAAAAACGCTATTGGAACGCATGAGAAAAAGTATATGCTCATCGTCCTTGAGGATGAAACTGTAAGTAAATAGTAAAAAAAATTTCTCTTTATTATTATTATTATTATTATTATTATTATTATTATTATTATTATTGCAAGGTCAACAACTAAGAATTTCACATATCAATAACCGCTTACAAGATGAAGAATATATAATACAATTGAGGTCTAATCTTATACACAACAAGGCAAAAACATGGTATCATATATATCATAACATCATTGCACGAATCATTCTCATTCACTACCTCCAGTAAACAAGATACAATAAAGACATAGCAGCCAGCAAAAAAGAAACTCAACTTCACTAAAGATGGAGAAGATGAAGATAATTCCGAGCGTTAGAAAATGCGCACTAAGAAAAATTAATTTACTCTGCTCAAATTAGTACTCTTTATCCGATTGTTTTCTTCCGATCCATTGGTTGATCATGATAGATAGTCATCTATAGTTAGTTGTTTATTTATTTCTACTTACTTTATTTTATTAAAATATATGAGCATCGAGACAACTTATTTTATTTTATTTTATTAATTTAGCATTTTTTTTCTCTTATTATTATATGACTATACTTTAACCAATTAAGAAACACTAATTTAAAACTACGCATTGGGCATTGGTTTAATCGCGCAACGCGCGTGTGATAACTAGTAATTGAAATATATCCCCATAGCTTTGACATGTGCTTCAATAATGTGAGATTTTTGGTGGTTTTGTGGTGACAAGAAAGGCCCCAAGATTATTCCTCACTCCTTTTATGTAACCCCCCAAAAAAGAAATTCATATTTTGAGAGCAAATATGCATAAATTTATATTATTTAATTGCTTTTAGAGATTTAAAGGCAATCATCTTTAGGGAAAATCTTACTAACATTATGGCATTACTTTGACAAATTCAGATGCTTGTTCACGGCTCCTCCTTTTTACTCCCACTGAAACTAAAGTTGTATTTACAGGAAAATGTATTTTTTTTTTCATTCATAAATTTTTATTCTTTACGTGACCTCCATTCATTAAGTACATATGAATTGACTGATACCACTAATTAAAAAAGTAGAATATGGTCAATATGTAATTTCTTTTCCTTTATTATAAACTCTTTTAATTAAATGATAAAATTATATCATTTCTAAAAAGTCATGATCTTGTGATCTAAGTGACACGCAGTGACTCTTTCAAATAGGAGGTCATGAGTTTGAATCTCGGTGGGAACGATATTAACTCTTTGTGTACCTTCAAAACGTTGAGAAAATAGTTATGAACCCGCAGGCTACTTTGTCCATGTCCAACTGGATGGTTCCGTCCAGTTCTACATTCACAAAAAAGCCATGGAAATCTATTTTTTAATATAATTATTTTGATTTATTATTTTAATAATTTTTTAAAAATATTAATCTATGTGGCATGTGACTTGAAGATAACATGTTATTATAGGTCAAATTAGTTAAATGCAGATGTTAACAAGAGTTTAAGCATGAAGAAAATATAGGATAATGAAAGAAAAATAATTTATTGAATTTAGGTATAAGGTTTATAAAGTTTAAATATGGAGAAAATAAATAAATAAAGTTTAAATAGAGAGATAAAACCTTCATAGTTAGTATAAAGAAAATTTTGAAATTTTGGGTTGGATTTCAACTATTTATATTGAGAAGAAAAAGTCTACAAAAATTTTAAAATTAAAAAGTTTACACAATTCTTTTTTAAATCTTGATTAAATACCACTTAATTTTTAAAAACTTTCTAAAAATTTGAATTTGAATATATTAAAGTTCATAAGAGTAAATCTATTACGGGCTATTTGGTTCACAGAATAGGCAGGAAATGGTATAGCATTCCCAGTAATAGTCTATTCCGTTGTCTGGTTTGCATTTGTATTCCCAGGACCATTGTTCATGGGAATGAACTATTACCTAAGGGTAATAGCTATTACCAGCACCCCCTATATTAGCCTATTACTGACCTATTAGGAATAGATATTTTACTTTATTTCCATTTTTACCATTTTCTAAACCTTAAATTTTTAGACTCATTTTTCTCTCTATAATTGTATCACATCACCTTTCTCTCTGTCATCGCACGCATCTCACTTCCGCCATTGCAAATTGAAATTGTTCTTCAAGGTATTGTTCTAAATTTCTCTCTCTCTCTTTTTTTTTACAAATAATATATATATATATAAACTGTTGCGGTTGCGGTGTGGTGCGTAGTAATAATAATAATAATAATAATAAAAATTTTGTATAAGGGCATTTATGTCTTTTAAATATATATTCAATTTCTATTCCTTTAACCAACCAAACGCTGGAATACAATTCCCAAGTCTATTCCTTACACAAACCAAATACTATAATACAATTTCTATTTATTAGGACTCTCTGAGTTTGAGTCACGTTAGGACTAGCTATCCTACTCTACCTGAGACTCCCCTAGTATATATATCTCCTATTTCTCATCATTGTAATTGTTCAATTGAATCAATACAATATTCAGTTCTCATCTGGTATCAGCTAGCCTAGGTTTATTTTCCAATGGATGACGGCTCTGTTAATTCTTCCGAACGGACCGTTTCTGATGCAGCTATTTCTTCTGCGGTTTCTTCAGCAGCCGCTTCTCTGTCTGCTGCGCATCACTATGTTAGCATTAAGCTAACGAACAAGAATTTCTTGTTTTGGAGGACGCAGGTTATTCCGTTTCTTCGTGGGCACGACCTCATGGGTTTCGTTGATGGCACGAACTCTTGCCCTAATCGTTTTCTTCCCGTTTCTGAAGGCTCCTCCTCCGTTGCTGCTGCTCTACCCAACCCGCTGCATGCTCCATGGGTGCGCCAAGATCAGGCGGTCCTTAGCATGTTAATCTCTTCACTTTCGTCGGAAGTTATGTACCTCGCAATTGGTTGCACTACGTCGCGTGATCTCTGGTTGGCGCTTGAGCAGGCTCTCGCTTCTTCCAGTCAAGCTCGGATTATGCATACTCTTGGACAGCTGCAAACAATACGCCAAGGTGATGCCTCCGCCGTCGACTACATTGCTCGTGCGCAAGTTATGGTGGAAGATCTAGCTCTTGCTGGCCGTGTGGTTCCTTTGGAGGATCAGAATATGTATATTTTCAGAGGTTTACGTCCAGAATATCACTCTATCGTAGCCTCTTTGAATGTTCGAGGTCAGCCGGTGCGTCTTCCCGAACTCGCCGATCTCCTTGGCTCGCATGAGTTCACTACCGGTGATAACTATGGCAGTGTTCCAGCCCCTGCAGCTGCGGCTTTTGTTGGCCAGCGTGGTAGTGGAGGTCGGTCGCGGTCTTGGCGTGGCGGATCGAATCGCCGCGGTGGGAATCAGTCACGTGGCGGTGCTGTTTTCGCCGACCAGCAGCAGCAGGGCGGTGGTGTGCAGCGTGGACGTGGCTCGCATGGCGGTGGCAGGTCACGTGGGCGACGTGGTGGTAATTGGCAGCCTCAATGCCAATTATGTGGCAATTATGGCCATCTTGCACCAGCCTGTTTTTCTTTAATTGGCCGTGGACTCCAAGCTCATTTAACATATGCTGAGGATGCGCCGAATCTTGTGTCTGACTCGCATCTTTGGATTCCAGACACTGGGGCGACAAATCACGCGACCCTTGATATTGCTGCGCTCTCTACATCTGAAGAGTACACTGGTGGTGATGCTCTTCGAGTTGGTGATGGTACAGGTTTGCTTATTAGTCATACTGGTCATGCTTCTTTTTCTACCCCGTCTAAAGTATTTAGGATGTCTGATATTTTACATGTTCCTGGTTTGTCTTCCTCTCTTTTATCTGTGCAACGCTTTGCAAAAGATAATAAAGTCTTTTTTGAGTTTCATCCATCCTTTTTTGTTGTGAAGGATATAGCAACCAAGGCAATTCTTCTTCGTGGCAATAGTTGCGGTGGTCTCTACACGTTGCCCATTCCGAAAAACAGTCCCCGTGCGTTTATCTCGTCCCGTGCTTCCTCTTCCGTATGGCATGATCGTTTGGGACATCCTCATCAACGAGTCTTAGATCGTATTCTTCCTTTTTGTTCTGTTAGTGGTTCTAGTCGCAATAATCGTTCTACTTCTTCTTTGTGTTCTGCGTGTCAATTGGGCAAGTCTACTCGTTTCCCTTTGCCACGTGTAGACTCTGTTAGTTCGAATATTCTTGATTTGATTTATACTGATATTTGGGGACCAGCTCCTGTTTTGTCTTCTTCTGGTTATCGTTATTTTGTTCTTTTTGTTGATGACCATTCTCGTTACACGTGGTATTATCCTATGAAATTGAAGTCTGACTTGTATGCCATTTTTGACAAGTTTCGTGCCTTAGTTGAACGGTCATTTAATCGCAAAATTAAGGCTATTCAGTCGGACTTAGGAGCTGAATACAAAAAGCTACATACTGTTCTTCTTCAGTTAGGGATTAATCATAGACAATTCTGTGCCTACACTCATGAACAGAATGGTCGTGTTGAGAGGAAGCACAGGCATATTGTCGAAACTAGTCTTACTCTTATGGCTCGTGCGTCTGTTCCATCTCGTTTTTGGGACTTTGCTTTTGAAACTGCTGTTTACTTGATTAATAGAATGCCATCGAGTGTTTTGCAGAATTCCAGTCCTCATTTATTGTTACATAAATCTTCTCCCTCATACTCTTTTCTTCGTGTGTTTGGTTGTCTTTGTTATCCTCACTTGCGTCCTTATAATCGTCACAAAATGTCGTATCGGTCATCTCCTTGTGTCTTCTTAGGTTATCCTGAGTCTTTTAGGGGGTACAGATGCATGGACTTAACGACTAATAAGATTTATATCTGCAGACATGTACACTTTGACGAGAATGTGTTTCCCTTTGTTAGTAGGGTTGCTGTGCCATCTCCTCCCTCTGTGCAGAAGCCGTGGGCTGAATCGGTTTTACAAGTATTGCCATCTTCTCTTGCTGATTCTGCTCAGGCTGATTCTCCTGTCACCACCACTGCTGCTCCTACTCGTCAAAGAGGACGACCCCGTGGCAAGTCCACACGTCCGACTGTTCGCTCCCATGCAATGGCTACGAGGAGTCGGTCTGTGGCTCCACTTTTGGCTCTCTCTGCTCAGGCATGTCCTACCGAGCCCACTTGCTACACTCAGGCAATTAAATTTTCTGAATGGCGAGAGGCAATGGATCTGGAGTTCAATGCACTTTTGCACAATCAGACTTGGGTTCTAGTTCCTCCTCGCCCAGGTATGAATGTGATTGGGTGTAAGTGGGTTTTTCGTACTAAACGTAAAGCTGATGGTTCAATAGAGAGGCATAAGGCGAGACTTGTGGCGAAAGGGTTTAATCAAGTTCCTGGTCAGGACTTTTTTGACACCTTTAGTCCGGTTGTGAAACCCACTACAGTCAGATTGCTTTTGAGTTTGGCTATTTCCTCAGGTTGGGTGGTTAGGCAGCTTGACGTACACAATGCATTTTTGAATGGTGATTTGGCTGAGACTGTTTATATGCGTCAACCACCCGAGTATGCTGATGCTCAATTGCCTGATCACGTTTGTCTGTTGAGGCGTTCCTTATATGGCTTAAAGCAAGCCCCACGAGCTTGGTTTAATCGGCTGCATACTTTTTTACTCTCTGTTGGGTTTATAGCTTCAAAGACTGATGTGTCATTATTCTATTACTCTCGTGGTTCTGCATGTGTGTATCTTTTAGTATATGTTGATGACATTTTGGTAATGGGGACTGATGAGCTACTAGTGTCTGATTTACTCTCTAAACTGTCTAATGCTTTCAAAATTAGAGATCTTGGTGAACCTGGTTTCTTTCTTGGAATTGAGCTAGTCAAAACTAGCAATGGTGTTATTCTTTCTCAGCAGCGGTACATGTCAGACATCTTGAAACGAGCTGGAATGACTGATTGTAAATCTCTCGCCACTCCTATTTCTACATCGAAAACTCCATTGCTTAATTCAGATTCATATGAAGATCCAACGAAATACAGGAGTTTGGCTGGTGCTCTCCAGTTTCTCACAATTACACGACCAGACTTATCCTTTGCGGTCAATCAACTGTGTCAACATATGCATGCTCCAACATTGTCTCACTGGGAGCAGCTAAAACGAGTGCTCAGGTATGTCAAAGGCACCCTCTCATTCGGCTTGCGTGTAACTCAGTCAAATTCTAGAGAGCTTCATGCTTTCTCTGATTCTGACTGGGCTGGTTGTCCTGAGGACCGTAAATCTACTAGTGGGTATGCAGTGTTTCTTGGCACCAATCTTATCTCTTGGGTGTGCAAGAAACAGAAGACAGTTGCAAGATCATCCACGGAAGCTGAGTATAAAGCCTTGGCTGATGTTTGTGCTGAGGTCATATGGATCATGTCCTTGCTGCGTGAGATCAAAATTGATGGCATCCTTACTCCCAAATTATGGTGTGACAATCTTGGTGCTACTTATATGTGTGCGAATCCAATTTTTCATGCAAGAACTAAGCACGTGGAGATTGACTACCACTTTGTTAGTGATAGGTTTGCCAATGGAGATATTCAGGTTAACTTTATTTCCACAAAAGATCAATTAGCTGATATCTTTACAAAAGCTTTGCCTAGTCCTAGATTTTCTTTTCTTACTTAGGGACAAGCTTCATGTTAGTAGTTTACCCTGCGCTTGAGAGGGAGTATTAGGACTCTCTGAGTTTGAGTCACGTTAGGACTAGCTATCCTACTCTACCTGAGACTCCCCTAGTATATATATCTCCTATTTCTCATCATTGTAATTATTCAATTGAATCAATACAATATTCAGTTCTCATCCTATTCTATTCCTTACATATTTCATTCCTTATAGAATTGTATTTCTATTCCTTCCAAATTCTGTGAACCAAATTGCGGTTAAAGTTATACACACATTTTTTTTTAAAATTTTTTTGCAATTAATTGAATACACTCCCTAAAATCATGTTTTATATGTGCGTACTTTCCAGAGTTCAGATAAATAGCTTCCTCTTCCACCCGTTCATTATCAGTTTATCAGACGATTCATGTCAAAATTGTAAATCTGTATTGATTAGCATCTTTGCTTTCGTTCTTCATTGATTATTATTTATTTAGGCGAAGGAAGAGGACCGCAACAAACTGTGGTCAATAATGGCGGTGCCAGGTGCTGTTGACCCCACCAATGGTTATTGCTCTGAACCAAGACCTTTCAGAGTCTTAGACCTCCGGTATCCTTGCCTCCGGCCGACGAGCCTCTCTCCATTGCCGAATATGCCATCTCCCTGCTGCGCTCGCCGGCTACCGCCGCTGCGGACACCTTCATTATTGACGCCGCTACCGACCGGAAGCTCTCCTACTCCGATTTCCTGCGCCGGACCAGAGCTCTCGCCGGGGCTATCCGGTCCCGGTTTCCTTCTCTTGCGAGAAACGACGTCGCTTTTGTTCTCTCTCCGACCTCCCTCGACGTTCCTGTTCTGTACTTCGCCCTGCTCTCTCTCGGCGTCGTCGTTTCGCCTGCTAACCCGCTCTCCACTCGCTCCGAGTTGGCTCACATGGTCCGACTCAGTAAACCCGCCGTCGCTTTCGCTACTTCCGCAGCTTCAAACAAACTCCCTTCATTACCGCTCGGGACGGTTATCCTAGATTCAGCCGATTTTTCCGCGATGCTCGAGGGCCCCACTTCTCACCACGACGATTCGTCCGACCGACGACTCGTTCGCCAGTCCGATACGGCAACCGTTCTGTACTCGTCCGGTACGACCGGCCTAGTCATAGGCGTCGAGTTGACTCACCGGAATTATATCGCTCTGGTGGCCACCTTGTACAACAGCAAATTTACCGACGGAAATTCTACAGCTCCGCAGGAAGAAGCAGTCGCGCTCCTCATGCTGCCGTTGTTTCACGTATTCGGCTTTTTCATGCTTATACGAACGGTTTCCATGGGAGAGACGGCGGTGATAATGGGGCGATTTGACTTCGAGAAGATGCTCGCCGCAGTTCAGAAGTACAGGGTGACGTACATCCCCGTCTCGCCTCCGCTGGTGGTGGCCCTGGCGAAGTCCGATTTGGTGGCCAAGTACGACCTCAGCTCCGTCAAGTTGCTGGCCTGCGGCGGCGCTCCGCTTGGAAGGGAGGTCGCCGAACGGTTCAACGCCAGGTTCCCCAACGTGGATATTTCTCAGGTACGCGTGTTTGCACGCGCTTAATTTGTAACCGCCGGATAATAATACTTTTGCCATAGTCAGCGTGGCAGTGTCTTCACCACCACAATGTCCGGAGAATAATAATTTCTCCAAGTTTTATTGACTCTGTTACATGTAGAATCTGTTCAACCCACTCTGTTACATACTTACATGTAGTATCTGTTCAACCAACTCTCAAGTTAATAACTAAATAGAAAAATGATCAATCAATTTTAGCTACCTAAGGAAGCAATAATATTATAAGATCTAGAATGCAATTTAATTATAACTTATAAGTTATGTATTGTGTTTATTTTTATGTAATAAACATAAGTTTGAATTGTATCAAAAGAATAATTTCATCAAAAATACTTTTATATATGTGAATCTGTAACGCAATAACAAATAATTTATACAATGTACTATTTACTAATACATTTTTTTCAATGTTAATAAATCAATTAACATATATTTAAATTTATAATTATGTAAAATGATGTATATATACACTAATACTAGTAATGTCTACATACTAGGCAGGCTTGGCAGGCTCACGTTGGTCCGCAAAGCACGCCTATATGAGACATAAAATTCAAAGCCCACACTGCTTTTTTGGCTTGACATGACTGGCTAGCCTAGCGAGTTAAGCTCGTTTTGACAATTCTAACTTTAAGTGAAATCAAGTTTATAATTTTAGCAGGCCACAATAAAATAAATGGTATCTAGAATTGTAGATTTATAAGCAAAGAGTGAATAAAATTGTAGATTGTATAAAGTGAGGAGGTAGGGACTGATAGCACACTGGCGATTTTTCTCTTCCAAGTTCCAACTGCAGGGGATCTAAGAAGTTATGATTAGTTTAACTTAAATTGTACAGAGTAGCTTAATGTATAAAACAAATATTGATCCGATATTCGAGAATCATGTGTTCTGAATTGTGATGAAAATCATGTTTTGTATATGTGTACTCGCCAGAGTTTAGATAAATAGCTTCCTCTTCCATCCGTTCATTATCAGTTTATCAGACGATTCATGCCAATGTCTTGATTAGCATTTTTGGTTTCGTTCTTCATTGATTATTATTTCGGTGTGAAGGAAGAGGACCACGACAAGCTGTCATCAATGGCGGTGCCAGGTGCTGTTGACCCCACCAGTGGTTACTGCTCAGAGACCAAAACGTTTCAGACTCTCAGACAGCCGGTCTCCTTCCCTCCCGCCGACGAGCCTCTCTCCATTGCCGAATATGCAATCTCCCTGCTTCGCTCACCGGCTACCGCCGCTGCCGACACCTTCATTATTGACGCCGCCACCGATCGGAAGCTCTCCTACTCCGATTTCCTGTTTCGGATCCGCGCTGTCGCCGGGGCTATACGGGCCCGGTTTCCTTCTCTTGCGAGAAACGACGTCGCTTTTGTTCTGTCTCCGACCTCCCTCGACGTTCCGGTTCTGTACTTCGCCCTGCTCTCGCTCGGCGTCGTCGTTTCGCCTGCTAACCCGCTCTCCACTCGCTCCGAGTTGGCTCACATGGTCCGACTCAGTAAACCCGCCGTCGCTTTCTCTACTTCCGCAGCTTCCAACAAACTCCCTAAATTACCGTTCGGGACAGTTATTCTAGACTCATCCGATTTTTCTGCGATGCTCGACGGCCCCACTTCTCACCACGACGATTCTTCCGACCGACGGCTAGTTCTCCAGTCCGATACGGCAACCGTTCTGTACTCGTCCGGTACGACCGGCCGAGTTAAAGGCGTCGAGTTGACTCACCGGAATTACATCGCTCTGATGTCCACCTTGTACAACACCAGATTCATCGACGGCGATTCTACAGCTCCGCAAGAGGAACCGGTCACGCTCCTCATGCTGCCGCTGTTTCACGTGTTCGGCTTTTTCATGCTTCTAAGAGCCGTGTCCATGGGAGAGACGGCGGTGATAATGGGGCGGTTTGACTTCGAGAAGATGCTCGCCGCAATTCAGAAGTACAGGGTGACGTATATCCCCGTCTCGCCTCCGCTGGTGGTGGCCATGGCGAAGTCTGATTTGGTGGCCAAGTACGATCTCAGCTCCGTCAAAATTCTGGCCTGCGGCGGCGCTCCGCTTGGAAGGGAGGTCGGGGAACGGTTCAAGGCCAGGTTCCCCAACGTGGATATTGCTCAGGTACGTACGCGTGTTTGCACGGTCTTAATTTTTAACCGCCGGGGAATAATACTTTTCCATGCTTTTGAATCTCGAAAGTCAGCATGGCAGTGTCGTCACGACTTACGTGCACAAAGTTTACTATTTCATTATAGAATTAATAAGATCCAAAAAATAAGCTTAAACTTTTCAAATTAATTTTTTTTTAAAATATAACTGTAGTATCTGTTCATACATACTTTTCTCAACGTGTTGAAGCACAAAGAGTCAATTCTATTGACTAAGGCTCGAACTCATGACCTTTCATTTGAGGGAGGTCACTACATGCCATTTGAGCACAAGGTGCTTGGCATGTTACATTATTAGTTTAAAATCATATGGATTTGATTGCCTTATCCCCAAAATGTTAGCTAAAGAGTTACTCCTAATTTTTTACTTTTACTCCGATCATTATTACATCATTCCTTAAATTTGGTTCGCATTACTTTTGTCATATGGGCACATGATTATGTTTTTGTCCGATTCTGTCCTTTCGAAATCTATTTTACGTAAAAGTTGTCAAAATATATTACATTTCTAGTTCAAAATCATACTAATTTGAATACCTTAACATGTTTTTGGTGAAAAATGTATGAGTTAAAGGTTAAACTTTACATATTTTGACTATATCTAGTTTAAAATCATACTGATTTGAATAACTCATAATGCTAAGCATCTAATTAAATACTTGTATTCTTGATAATGATAGGGTTATGGTCTGACTGAGACAACCGGCGGGACAACAGGGATGATATGCCCTGAGGAATGTCAAAAGCATGGTTCTGCTGGCCGCATTTATCCAAGCCTGGAAGCTAAGATAGTCGATCCTGAAATTGGGGAAGCAATGCCTCCCGGTCATCGTGGCGAGCTATGGCTACGTGGGCCCTTAGTCATGAAAGGTGAAACTGTAGTAACACAAAAATGTGTAAATAATGTTGGGTTGTTTCATTGATGGCTCAGTTTTAATAAATTTAGTAACCCTTAGTCCTTGCCCACAAAAGAGGCCCAAATAATGTATAAATAATTTTTGGTTGTTTCATTGATGCCTATTTTTTAGTTTTTTTTTTTATTAAAAAAAAAAAAAAAAAACAAATTTAGTAACCCATATCCTTTGCTTGCCCACAAAACGGGCAACCTCTTGCCCCATGGTCCCTCACTCTGGTTCCGACCGAATTATAGAGAGATAAATCGCAGTGATTTAGCGGCTGGAAAAACAGTGTCTAGTATTCACAAAAAGATAAACTCTGCACTGCAATTGTTAGGACTTAATTTTACATCCTCACCTACAATTTTCCATCTAGAAACTAATTTAGTTACTCGGCCCTTTAATCGTTTACTATAACCAGAAACTAATTTAGTAACCCTTAGTCATTTACTGTTGTTTGATGGTAGGTTATGTTGGCGACAGATCTGCCACTTGTGCAACATTGGATTCGGAAGGATGGCTAAGAACGGGTGACCTCTGCTATTTCGACTCGGAAGGGTTCTTGTTTGTAGTGGACAGGTTGAAGGAACTAATCAAATACAAGGCCTATCAGGTGAGTAATTAAACTCAATGGTTAATTGGATCCGCCTATTACCATTCACATAAGAAAAACTTTTGTTTCTCCTATGGATCGGAACAATCTTCAGGTTCCTCCTGCTGAGTTAGAACATCTGCTTCAGTCAGTCCCTGATGTTGCTGATGCCGCTGTTATTCCGTATGTTTCCAACTGTCTTCTCTTATCCCCTAAAACTTTGCAATACTTTGGATTTGAAACTAGAGTGGGCGTGCATTTTGTGTTTGGTGAATATTACTTTATCGGGAAACGTGTGATTAGAGGTGTCATTGAAAGCTAGGCTGCCACACCACGAGCTCGGATTTGTTGGCCAGTCCATTAACTAGATTTGTATAGTCCTAACTTGTCTCATGCGGATTGGTGAGTTAGTCTACAAGCTAAGCTAATTTTGAAAAAAAAAATTGAAGAACCATTTTTGCTATATACAATTTATATATTTAATTTTTTTTATTTTAGAAAAATTTAGAAATTACGTTAAAAATATTACTAAAAAATTAAAACTAAAATTACTAAAGAAAATAAATAAAGGAGAAAGAATTGAGTAATGCTAGACACTCTTAAAATTTTCTACCCAATTTCTCATCGAGATTATTTAGTGTTTAATTAAATGTGTGTGAGATCAACTAATTCATGACATCCAATGAATATAAGTCACATTATGAAGAGAAAATATTAAGAAAACTTAGGATGGGAAAATGACATTTTTTCTTATTTTAATAATATATAAATAGGAAAAATAAGTTAACTTTTATGTACTACAGAGTATATTTTAAAGGATAGTGATTTTTTACTTATAAATATTTTATAATCATAACTTGTATTCATTATTTTTTAATATGATAGTGTACTAATTTTTATTATATAAAATCAATGACAATATACACATGATATGATTTTTTTTTTTTGAATACATACACATGATATGATTTAAAACATAAGGTTGTTTTAAAAGTACATAATGCAAGAATAAACATACAACATTTTACCTTATTTATTTAGCGAAGCTTGTGAGATCGTGAGGCACACTTTGTGGACCAAATTTGTTGGCTTAACCCGCCACAGTACGGGTGAGTCTGGTCCAATTCGTTTAAGAGATGCTAAGTATCTATAGAAGCTTCATTTTCAAGTATGGTAAGTAGTACGTACTGTAATTAGAATGCAACAAACAATCAGTTTTTAAGTCAGAAACATTACAACTGGGTTAAGTTGTGCATAGTACATATGTATAGATTCAAAAAGTAAGTGTAGCAATTATGGTACACTGAAATGCACATGTTGATTAAGGTACTCTCTGGCATTTTTTTGTTTATCAATTTTTCTGGTTTAGCATTTATTGTCCCCACATTTCGTCTTGAATTGAGGTGAAACATACATATAGTCTTTGACACACATACTTGAAAAGTTAGTGCCTAAAAGTTATAAAGCTTTTGATTATCGTTCAATTTCTAATAAGTTCCTAAAGCTGTGCGTGTGTGTTTTTTGTTGTCTTAGTCTAACTTGGAGCATCTTTAATAGTGATTTTTTGTGGAGTCCTGTAAAGGTGGAGGATAAAAAAAAGTAGAAGATAGAGAGAAAAGAAACAGTTGCTCGAACTAACTTTTTGTGAGGTCCACTAAAAAACAACAAAGATATTTATTTGTTGTTCGCATTATATGCACCTATTGGGAGTGCATGCGCCACCTGAACAATAAAAAATAATGGTTTTTTTTTTTTTTTTTTTTTTGGTTTTTTCCCTCTCCCCTCTTCTCTTTCCTTGGTCTTAAAAGAACTTCTCTAAATATCAATTGTGATGAGCTTGCTCTAATCTAATGATTCATTTTTACCTGAGTACTGCAGATATCCTGATGAAGAAGCAGGACAGATTCCAATGGCCTATGTTGTGAGAAAACCTGGAAGCAACATCACAGAAACTCAGATTATGGATACTATTGCAAAACAGGCATGCTATATATTTACTTCACAACACAAATAATATCTATCTATACTCCTAAAATGCATTTGCTAGGGTAACATATAGTTCGATTATCAATTTAAAATTTTAGTTGAAATGAATTGAAACACATTATAACCTTCACGCATGGATTCTTGCTAGCTTCTTGTAAATTAGAGCAAATTAAACGCAAACTATGCCACTTGTTTCTAACTTTTCATGAATGTTTTGAGCATTCATTTATTCATTGCGCCAATGAATTTATTACACAAGAGCGGTTGTTGAGAAGTGGCTACGAATTTTTTGGTAATCCAAAGAGATTTTTTTTTTTTTGAATCCTTGATATTTTTTGCAGGTTGCACCTTACAAGAGGATAAGACGCGTTTCATTCATCAACGCGATTCCTAAATCTCCCGCCGGAAAGATCTTGAGAAGAGAACTGGTTGCGCAGGCTGTTTCTACTGCTTCATCCAAACTATGAAACCAAAAAATTGCAGTATATTGTTGTGGCTGAATAATATTTATTTATTATTATAATATATGAATTAGTCGTTAAGTATGACGCTTTGGATAATGCACGTAATAATGAGTATGAAGTATAGGGTAATATTTAATTGGTTGATTTATAAACTCAAAATAAGTTAATGACTTTATTTCGCTAATAAACATTTGAAAGGGTGAGAAATAATGTATAAACATTTGAAAGGGTGAGATATAATTCCTTTTTATAAAAGGGAGTAGTTGCTGTTGTTCAGCAGTGTGGTGTCAGTATAATGTTAATTGCTACCATGTGTTGACATACACGGAATAAAATTTGATGTGATGATACAATGTAAGTATATTGAATGGGGGACTATGCAACGGAAGAGGAAAGTTTGTGGGGCGTATCTAGAGTCGGAACTTTATATGGAGAGCTCGCAAGAATATCTTACCTACCACTGTTAATCTTAGGCTAAGAAGGGTAGAGATTTCATGCATGTCTTGTGTGCTTATCCTTATGCACACCGTGTATGAGCTGTACTAGCCAGTGATGCCGGTATCTCTCTGTCTACCGGTGGTTCCACTTACGATTTTGCCCTCTTTTCTGGTGTAGGAATGTTTGAAGTTGTTGGTAATGGCCCCCTTTGGTGTATTCAAGAGCCCCTCAGGGCGGAAACACTAGCAATGAAGGAGGTTCTAGGATGGATTAAAATTAAAAATCATTACTTAAATGTACAGGTTGAGTCAGATTGTTCTATTTTCTTTGTCTAGTTTGATGGGCTCTAAGGAGAACCGGATGTATGTTCGCTCCATTATCCATGATTGTCTTAGACTTATTAGTAAGATAGTTGGCTATAGTGTACGTTTTATACATAGGGACTTAGTAAATTCATTAGAGATGATACGAGGTAAAAATATGAGAAAATATAACTACATTCAACTTATTATTATACAAAATGTTCTCTGCCACCTAAAGAAATGATAAAAGTAAGTAGAACATAATTTTTATATCAGAAAGTGATCAAACATCTTTCCAATGCTTACTGTAAATCTGCTAAAATCAAAAACCTTACTTGATATCTAGAATTCAGTTCTCATCCTATCCAACAAATAATCTATTCTTAATATTATAAAATGTAACTTACCTTTCACCAAAAAACCATTAAATAGAGTTGCTCATATATTCCTCCAAGAATCTCTTTCTATGACTGATTGTAAGAAGGGGTGTTTACCACTTCCTTTTATTGTTATTATTTTATCTTCCAAAATTTTAACGAAAATTTATGTGTTTTTCTACAAAAAATATTGTAAAACGTACCAAAAAAAAAACATAAAAACATAGTAAGAGAATAAATTTAAAAGGGAAATGCAACCTGGTTAGCTAGATTTTAAAAAGGTACATTAGATCTTACAGTCATCTTCCATTTATACTTAAAAAACTCTTTGAACAAATTCTAAAGCACATGCAAACCACCAAATTAAAGTAAAACTGCAGATTCACGGTCATTCCAAAGCTCCAGTACGCAATGGTTGTGAATTTTTCTGTCACAC
This sequence comes from Ipomoea triloba, assembly GCF_003576645.1. Taxonomy (NCBI): domain Eukaryota; kingdom Viridiplantae; phylum Streptophyta; class Magnoliopsida; order Solanales; family Convolvulaceae; genus Ipomoea; species Ipomoea triloba. Next base: position 3,802,969 of record NC_044926.1, on the reverse strand, counting down.
AACTACAAACAATATTTACAATTTGACAAAGGTTTTTTTCTTTCCCCTGCGTACGTTGTTGACTGTTGGATTAATTCCATGCATTCCATAATCCTTAGCTTGTATTTCACATTTTCACGTACCTATAAGGATAGAGCAGCCTCTGTATCTAACCTCCATGCATGTCCGCCGCCGCTCATTCTCCACACATCACAGAGGAGAACTTTAGAGCTCTTCTCCTTCCCGCACGTGACCACCCTTACACGGCACGTGAACGCCGCCGGGCTGGACGGCGGTAGCCGTACGCCGTCGCCCATCACCACGCACACCACCGCTTCGCCGCCGTCGGTGGCGCGCTGACCCAATAGGTTACGGTAGGCGGCGTTGGCCCACCTCACTCTGTTCTGGCCGTCGGATATGAAGGCCGGACACGTGTCGCGGTCGAGGTTTATTATTTTCTCTTGGTCCGTACGGCCTAAGCAGTTGCCGTGGTCGACCCACGTGCCGGTAATGCACTCCACCCGGACCCACGAGCCAACCACGCTCGCGGCCGGCGGGGTGTTCGCTGGGCCCACGCCGTACCGCACGTGCCTAGGCTTAGGCACGTGATGACTATCGCTCGGTTCGCGCGGTTGTTGGAGTTGGTTACCGAAGCTCAACCAGACCGGATCCTTCTGCTCTTGCTTCTTAGATTCCCTCGCCGGAGTCTCCGTCGCCGGGAAATCCTTCCGTTCCGGTTTTTCCGGCAGCAAAGGCAGAGTGATAACCGTCTCTCTCTCCAAACTGGACACCGACGAGCCACCGGACTCCGTCTTACCGTTAGACTCGTTTTCCTTTTCCTCCTCCGTCACCGCCGTCACCGCCTTCCTCTTCTTACAAGGCCTTCTGTTAGGGTTAACGCCGGTCGCCGTTTTTCCGGTAGACTCAATATCTCTAACGTACCTCCGCTTTCTACGGGCGGCCGTTGTACGGACCTCCTTATTTTCCGCGACACTAGATGCGCCGGAAACAGATCCATCCGCCGCCGGTTTCGGGGCGATCGGCCGGAATCTCAACATTATTCTCCCCACTTTCGACGCATCATACGCCGCTCCTCCCGTGTACCTCGCAATACAGCACCCCCCTCGCCCATCCATCTTCCTCGACGAGCACATACACTCACGTACTGTTTCACCTTCACCGGAGAACGAAAACAGCCGGCGGCTATGTGGATCGAAGCGACAGGAAAACGGAGCGATAATTTATAGAGACAGCGGAGAGAGAGAGAGGGGACGCGTGGGGAGGCGGAGGACACGTGTTGGAAGAGGGGTTAGCAAAGACGAGATTTGATTGGGTGGCGAGATGAAACGTGGCGAAGCGGGTGGGGAAGGGACCCACGGTAGGGTGGGGCCCGGGAAGGACCAATCAGGTGAGGGGGAGTGTCGCGTAATGCGTATGGCATCGGAGACGGGGGCACGTAGTGGGGTTGTGTACCTCGTGAGGCGTGTACGGCGGAGCGAGTTCGAGAAGGAGGTGTACGTGGTCCAATCTCCGACCCGAGCCCTTAAACGCTGCCTCGCGATTGCACCACGTCGACGCCCGATTGGGACAGCAATTTAAGGTCTTAGATTCAGACTTGACTTGCCAAGATTTTTTCTGTTTGTTCCTCTTTTGGTATTCCAATTCATTTTTTTTTATTTACATTTTTGCTACTTTCCATGGCAACAAATTTTTTACTTTATTTTATTTTATTTTTTATTTTTTTTAATTAAATGACTCTCGAACATCTCATGATATTTATCTATAACACGAGTTAGATCAAAATAGAAATGTAATAATTATATGATAAAATTTAATACTAATAAAAAAATAAAGTGTTTGTTACTTATAAGTGTAATGCAATACTTTTCAATTAAAATGTAAAAATATTACATTTTTCTTATAAATATCAAACACTTTATTTCTTATTAGTATTATATTTTCTAGTATAAGTATTATAATTTCATATTGACTCAACCCATCTCATATACAGAGTTTTTGCCTATTCTATTTTATTTTTGTGACGAGGTAAATTCTCAATACTTTATAATCCTAATGGACAAATAATCCTGCATTAGAACTACCTTATTATTATTATTATAACTGCTATTTGAATGTGCACATTAAGTGAAACTCAATTATCCTAGTGACCATAAAACGATTGACTCAAACCAAAAAGTTCAATAGACAACTTGTACAGAGAGTTGAACTTGAAACCTTTTAGTGACCAAACCAACTATTCAACCAACATGGTTGGGTTGTCATATATTATTCTAATTTTATCTTATAATATTAACTAAAAAAAATCAAATTTTACTAAAAAAATGATTAAATTACTAAAATCAGCAAGAATTTAATTTACTAATAAATTTTCCAAAGGTAAAATATTGAATCCGTAATTATATAAAATTATATATACATAAATGTTTTGGTAGATAGGGCAGAAGTTTGTATATAAACCAAATTAGGAGTACGTGAGATAGGTATTGGGCGTAAGTTCTTTATACTTACACTCATTTTTAAATATTAGGCATAGGTTACACTCAATTTTTACATCACTTGCCCATTTAATACATGTGTTAAAGATTAAATTTTAGGTTAAAAGAAAAAATTTAGCTGTATACCATCTTAGATGCTTTCAAAATTAGGTTTGCATTCATTTTTAGTTCAACAATTGTGTTGAGAATTAAAAAGAATTTGTGAGGGGACAATTCAATTCAAGTCAGCAAGTTTGTCAAGTTGTTGATTTGATAACCATAAATTTACAAGTTCGACTCCTATATATTGATCTTATTAGTTTGAGCCAACGAGATTTACTTTGTGCACACTTTTAAATTGATGCAATTATTCATACCTGTTATCAGTATTTGAAGTTGTATATTTAATAAATTTAATTATAATTGATCGACTGAAACTAAAAAGAAAGCATATGAAAATACTTACAAAACATGATCATATATAACAGGACGGCTGCAAATGATGACCAGAGAGAGATCATATGAGATCACAAATGATATGATTTACTGTTTTGGAATTGTAGGTGGTGGAATGGTATTGGGACGTATATGTAAGAGGTAAAGACGGAGCGATAAAGTGATTACGATGACATAGAACAGTGAGTCAGATTGACAAGATTGTGCAGTGGTGCTATATATGATTTACATTATGTATGATTCCTTTTTATTTGATGGATATATGGGGAACTAGGTAGCTTAGCTTGATCCAATGCAAACAAGACATCTTTCAAGTGCACCAACAATTATTACTTCAATTTTGCCCCATTTAATTTAAAGCTGATTTCTTGCGGATTTTTGGGATTTCCCGTGGCTGTTTTTTTGTGGAGAAGGGAGAGAAGACATATGAGAGGATTATTTGTCTATTGTTGTTGACTTTTTTGTTAAAATTTTTTTAAAATTATATTAAACTTGAGGAGGCTTCCACTTTTCACGCGCTAGATGGTGACCACTCGATCAGTTCGTTGTTGATCGATCAGTTCACCGGGTGACAATTGAGCTGACTGAGATTATGTTGTATTATGAGTAAAAGGAGATTACAAATGATATAATGTTGCAATGTAGAGTAAATCACAAGTGGTGTGACGTTACAGAGTAATGAATATGACAAGTGATGGGAAGACCCCTATTTATACCAAGCAGGTCGACTAAGAATTTAATGCTCCATATGCAAGTGGCTTGACGTGACATGCTCTTATTGGTCTGCTCAATCGATCACTCTATAGCTACATGTAGACTGATTGCTTAGGCGGTAGAGTCATCATTCCTGCACGCTGTCAGTGCCTTTCATTGCAGGCACAAGTGATCTCCTTTACTTGTAGCGTAAGTTAGGCCCTTCAACTTGCAAAGTGGGTCACTTAGCAAACCGACCAGGTGTCCCTGACATGACCAACCAGGAGGCATAATGCGCAAGTGAATCTCCTTTACATGTAGTGTAATCTAAGTCTTCCAACTTGCAAAGTGGACCACGTAGTGAATCGATCTGGTGGCTCTGGAGGACCGGTGCCAAGTAGCTAATTTGGTGGACTGATCGAATGGGATTCTGCCGGTGCGATCCCACAGGTAATCCAGGAGAGTCTTTAACTATCACTAGGTTTTTTAAGCTTCCTCGGTCACAAGCAATTGTGCTCCACCCGACCGATGGTTCTAGCGGACCAACTAGGTGGTTCTTAGCAGACCGATTGGGTGGCTCTGTCAGATCGATTGGACGATCCCACTGGTAGTCCTTGTACGTATTTATCTATTAATACCAAACCGTGCTTGCAATCTCTTCCCATGTGTCCATTCATCTAAATCATTAATTTAAAGTGGTCGATAACACTTCATTATTGCGTCTCAATAATGCAAAAAAGTTGTAAATTTTTTAAAAAATTGACCACTTTTTAGGTGATTAAGAAAAATCAGCTATGAGAATGTACGTGTTATTGGAACATAATTTAATTTGTGTACTACTTAACATGGCATGCCATGATGATTAGAGCCTTACTACTAGTACTTTAACTATGTCATCTATGTTTAGTTTATAAAATACTCCGTACTAAATTGCCTCCAAGCATATGGTAAGTGGTAACGTGGCAAAGGACTAGCCTATTGATGATGGTGTCCCTATAATGTCACAAGCCATGTTTAAATTCTTTTTAATACATTTAATCTCTTTTTATATTTTGAAAATAAGACATTAAAATTTTTAATTTAATAAAAAACTAATCTTAAAATTTCAAAACTGCTGTCCAAAAAATATTGAAAGAGATAAATTGTGAATCATTCCATCAGTCATCAGTCACTGACTTTGGCTCTTGACCCTACGTCACGTGAATGGCTATATCCACAAATTTTCTAAATATGAGCTATGGAAACACTCGTGATGAAATGTTGTTTAAAAAAATTAAATTTCATTTTGTATGGAATTTTTTTACTATTCCGTATAATGCACTGTTGTCAAAATTCAGAAAAATATTATTATTAAATGTTGACAAGACATCCACATAGTACGCTGTACAAATGTAATTGCATATATTATAGTAACATTATAGTTACAATCATTTTTTACACATATAAATGGAGTATCATTTACGGTATCATACATAAATGGGAAAAGGGTCAAATAAGCCCTCCAACTTTACCTAAGGAGTCAATTAGGCCCCTGAACATTTTAAAGTAGCAATTAAACCCATCAACATTGTATTTTGATGCAAAAAAGTCCATAAACCTGTTAATGACCTGTGATCACAGGTCACTAGGATTCCGGTCAAATTTTCAGCACCCATATTCCGGCACAAAAGTCAAGGGCGACCGTTCGACGGTCGCCGGTGACTCACTGGAGAAGGCAACCACTGGGTTTTGTGCCGGAATATAGCCTGAGTGTGCCGAAAATTTGACCGGAATCTTAATGACCTGTGATCACAGGTCGTTAATAGGCTTATGGACTTTTTTGCATCAAAATATAATGTTGATGGGTTTAATTGCTACTTTAAAATGTTCAGGGGCCTAATTGACTCCTTAGGTAAAGTTGGAGGGCTTATTTGACCCTTTTCCCTACATAAATAAATATCTATCAGAAGATTTCATAAAGAACTTAAATTACTATATTAATTTTTTTTTTGAGTACAAATTACTATATTAATTAATTTCATCCTTTTAGGTAAAACTAAAGGGTGTGTTTACTAACAGGAAAATTTCTGAAAATTTTGAGAATTGAGAATAAGAAAACAAGAACCATGTTTACTTTAGCTATTTCTCATTTTGAAAACAGAAAACTCTTCTCTATTTTATGGAGAATTAGAAACACAAAAAAAAGTTGTTTTCTAATCAGAAACAAGCGGATGAACAGTAAAAATAAACATAGAGCATAGCATCGATTCCTATCACAAGCAATTTTCTCTCCTCTTCTTCTTCTTTCTTCTTCTTTCGACCTCACGTCCGATCCCCTCCTCTTCCAGTCTTCCCTTGCCTCACCCGCCGACACCATCATCGACGGCGACTTCCAGCCCAAGATCTGTTATCATCCTCGTCAAGGCGAGGGCTCCAGACTGCATCTCCGAAGTCTTCGCCACAACTGTTATCATCGGCCACATCTCCGTTGCCGCATCTCCGCCTCGTCAAGGCGACGGCGACTTCCGCCAGACCTCTTCCAGTCTTCCCTTGCCGCATCTCCGCCACATCTCCGAACAGAAAACAAAATAGAAAATGGTAATGGTAAACAAAGTTTTGAAAATGAAAATTTAAAAATAGAGAAAATGAAATAGAGAATGAAAACAGAACAGAAAACAGGAAATTTAGAAAACTTGGTAAACAGACCCAAAAAGTTTGGTTTCACAGACCGTATACCCAACATGCAGGCCACCACTGTACTGTTGAAACAAAATGTTTCACATGCAAACCGTATATCCTTTTTAATCACTTTCATTTTTATTTTGAATGATTTTCTTTAATTTTCAAATGTTTAACAAACAATTTTAAGAAACAATATTGTATTATATGTATAGTACTTTGCCACGATTCAATCTAACATGTACTAGTGCATGATCATTGAGTGTAACTATAGCTACCATATATTGATGACTTAGTCGAGCTTCTAGATTAGCCTGTTGAGTTTAGTGTTAGGCTTTGCGGTAATTTCCCAACATCATGCCAATATAATTATATTCTAGAAGTTTTATAATGGTGACAACTATAAATTTTGTTGTATCTATAATTAAATTATTGGATGGCGACATTAATTATAAATAATTGACAGTGAATATTTATTACAGAAACTTTGATTTACGAGAAGGTTCGCAGCTTGTATTTAAATGTGCGCTCTGAGTGAAGCTCGATCGTTTTGTGACCTTAGCTGACAAAAGACTACAAAAAGGTAAACCAACTTAGAACAATATCAGCTGACATGTATTGTAAGAAATGTTTATAATGTGTTTGATTGAAACTCAGTTTAAAAATATTAGAATATGTTAACAAAAATAATAAACTATTTGCCAATAAAGTAAAGGGCAATATACTATTACGGGTATCCGTCGCTTTAAATATAGGCAGGGAACAGGGGAAATATCTGCTTAAGATGCTAATTACATGATAATTGTCCTTAAATGCAATGCTAATCATCCATTCCACCCGTCGCTGTCTACTGAGATTTCGCTACCCATTTGATTATTTGATACGGCACTGTCATTGCCCCATGAGAAGGTGACTTCTAAGATTTATTATTTTAGACAAATCATTCTTCTCATTTCAATTCTTCTCGACACCTTTTTTTTTAGTCGTACATATTCATCACTTTAGATCTTATCAAACACCAAATAACTGGCCTTTTTCTAGGCTATCCCATCGGCTAAGTTGACACTGAACGAGTGAATTGAATAAATTCACTATGTATAACTTTCACTGTAGACCCTTTTTTATTTCTTTTGAACCTTATCAAGCACGGGGTATTAATTTCCCACTACATACACACCGGCCTTTCAATGAGAGTACCAAATAATACGATACTCAAGTCAAGTTCTTAACTCAACCGCAAAAGTTAGCTCATGAGTGAAAATTCGACCCAAACTTAAGTACCACTTACAGTCTACAATCGTCTCTTGTAGAGGTAATGTGTGATGTATCATTATCCTACTACCCTATCATTCGACATTCTGACCCAACCCATTCCATTCGTAACTGTTTAGAAGTTGATGATTAGTTTTAAAAGACTTAGAGATCGAATTTAAAATTGAAACTGATTTTTTTTTTTGAAAAAGTTATATATTATATATGTACAAGCGACATATACTTTGAGGGCGAATTTTTATGCAAGATTGAATGACTTTGTTTAATCATAATTTAAATCGAGTTACATTTTTACGAGTTTCTTAATCCATCAAATAGCATTCCATTCTCTTCTCTTGATTGTGAGTTTTACGACGATTGCGTGATCTTATTTTATGCAATAACCCATAATTAAATGATTGTTTATATAATACATATTAATTAAATGGAAATATCTTCAACACTAATCGATAAACATGCAATACCCCATAAAATGATGCCTCGTATACATTTCGGGTTTGGTAATTGACAATGAATCCAGATGATGTCATACATTCATGCATGCATATGAGCCCATAAAGCAATTGCTAATGGCGTTTGTCCACGTTTATTAATAAAAAATGCTTTAGAATTATTATTTTATATACTAATAATGGGTCGGTCCAAACAACCTATAAGTATTTTTATTCCAAATTCCGCTTTCCAATGCTTGGAATAATGTGATCTTTGCTAAACATGGAAATACTATATAATATGTTATTATAGGACACTTGTTAAGTTATGGTTATTTGCTTCTTTTAGTGCAACCATAGTTGTATATTTTTTTAGATTTTCTACTTTATGCATATATGCGGTGGATGGCGTTTGCATATATATTATTATTATATTATATATACTATTACTAATTTTAGGAAATTTCAACAATCTCATATGCTTACACAGTGATGAGTTCTTTTGTATGCGTTATAAAGACGAGATAATATAATTTTATGAAAATAAAAGTATATTGAAGACACTATTATGTAAAATTTATATTAAATTTGTGGTTAATATATAAATAAATATTTTGAATTATAACATATAGTCTAATTGAGTCGTGAACTTATCAACATATTTAGCCTACTTAGCTCCAATAGCTTGACTAATCATGGATGCGACGATTAATCTTATTCAAGAATCAGGATATATATATAGTTGTTAAGCAAGTTTCACTCTATGCCGCTATTACATATATAGTATATCATGTGATGGGAAATATTTCCCGGGCCTACGACCGAACCTTCCTTAACGAGCTCGAGTTCGAGTCACCCTATGCTCGAGCTCGACTCGACTCATTTACACCCCTACTTTAAACAGACCAAATCCTCGTAAAATTGCTCTCAACATGAAGACGTCAGACCTACGAACTTTGCCTTTAAATCTCTTCTAATTAAGACAAACAGAAAAGAGTCATTTTCGACATTATATTTAGCACCCACCTTTCATTTCAATTACCCATCAATAGACCTACCAAAAAATTAAAATAATTTAGTGACCTTGGATAAGATAATCTCACCCAGCAAGGCATCCCCTAATTGGATCCTGCAGGCCACCTAGTATACAAGGTTTCCAATGACCTAAGGAATTAGGGTTTGAAAATTGAACATATCCATCATATCACTTTGCCTACTCATAGAATATTTTAGAGTTGTAGTATATATCACCATGGTTTCCAAAGAGGGATACAACATTTCAAAATATACCCACTTTAGTTACACTTTACTCATACATGCATAATTATATATTGTTAATTTAGAATATCACTTTTTTTTTTTAATAAGATTGTCCAATTTATGTGAAGTTATTACTACACCTGAATATAAATATATGTGGAAGCTTAGTCAGTATCGTTGAAATAACAGTAACCTATTAAATATGTAAGATATATCTCAATTGCATTTTTTTTGTCAGAGTCTCAATAATGAATTTTTTTTTTGTTAGAGTGCTTAATTGCACTATTTACTCAACTTATGGCTTATTTGATTTTTTTAAATTTATCTTCATTTGATTATTGACCATTGAGAATGAGTCGTCACTATATTGTGGAGGAGGATTCACCATATGCAATGTGGATCCTGATTCAAATTATGTTATTGTAGTTAACATATTATGTGCATTCAGCTTGTTTACTTACATACAATTCATATATTATGAACTTAGAATAAGGTTAGAACATGTACATGCATAATCGGTACGGGTGTAAGGAAACAAAACATTCGGTAAACTACTCGTGTTCGTGTTCGTGTTCGATAAACGTTCATTTATTAAGATAAACGAATATAATAAAAAATTTAGAGATTGTATAATAAACGAACACTGACAACTTATTCTTTCTCATATTCAATTTGTTAAAAGCCCTAATAATTGATTAATTAAATGTACATATTATATTAAAATTTAAAAGTATAGTTGCAAAATCTAGACCATGATTTATAATGTGAACCGTGAATATTGGTTCAATTATATATATTAGCTGAGAATAACCGGATGATGTCATGCATATTGAATTGGGTAGACTCTGCCGTGCATGGATATTAGCCCATAAAGTAATTGCTAATGGCGTTTGTCCACGTTTATTAATTAAAAAAATACTACTTAAATTATTATTTTATAAACTAATAATAGATTAATAGGTCGGTCCAACCCAAATATAATATATTTTATTTCGAATTCCTCTTTTCAATGGTTGAAATAGTTTGATCTTTGCTAAACATGGAAAAACTATATATGGGACACTTGTTAATTCATGGGTATTTGCTTCTTTCAGTGCAACCAGTATATATATATTTTTTATTTTTCTACTTTATATGGTCGAGTCTAATATATTTTTATCATTGAAAGGTGTCATTAATTGCTACATAACTACAAGAAAATAAAATTACACATTTGCTATTAGATATTGATTTTTGGCGTAATAGTAAATGTTTGATTTTGACAATGGGTACAATAGCAGGTCGCAGGTGTTGTGAGGATCAAAAATTATTTTTGAGGACTGAGTATGCTATACAAGTATAAGAAGGCGTTACTAATTATTATAGGGATGAATAAGTCGATAAATCGTATTTACTTATATAAAATAAATAAATAAAAGTAGAGGGTTTGAATCCTGAGAATATAAACCCAATGGAAAATCCAAACCTTGTGTACTACACACCCTCCTTAAAATCAAAATTCGCTACCTCACGATGATGTTAGGAGAGTTGTAGCGTCAACATACCAAACTTTATAATATTGTTTCCTATATCAATACTTAGCTTCCAATTTGTGAACTTTGTGTTCTGTTTTGATACGAAACTTATTGTTATCTTATATGCTTTATACTCAAACATTTTGGGATACAAGCCCAACATACAATACACTATAATAAAAGAAAATGAAAACAGACCGAAATGGAAAATAAAAACTGATATGATAAATATTGTTGATATATGATATGAGTGAAGTGAATTATTATATGAATCTCAGACTCAGAGCCTGGAAGGTCCATTGTTATTAGGATGATGGATGACGATGTGACTGTAAGCATCCAACGTCAGGAAATCGTCCAACGTTGTGGCCGTGCATTGGCGGGTGAACATCTTGCATGCTTCCTTGTACTTTCCATTCTTGAACTTCTCTTTTCCCACTTCTTTCTCAATCCTACCCATTTCCTCTTCCACCACTCTCCCAAACACTTCCTTGCTCACCTTCACGCCCGCCCCGTCGCCGTCCAGCTCGGCGCCGTACCTTAGCCACTGCCAGTTCTGGACGCGGCTGATCTCCGCCGTGGCGGCGTCCTCCATGAGGTTGTAGAGCGGGACGGAGCCGGTCCCGGTGAGCCACGCCGCCAGGTACTGGATTCCCACTCGGGTGTTGAGCCGCAGGCCATCCATGGTGCGGGAGCCCCGCGGGATTTGAAGGAGGTCTTCCTCGGTCAGGGCGGCGGCGTCGTCGCGCTTGGCGGTGTGGATTTGGTTGGGAATGTTGTTTGCCATGTTGTCGGTGAAGACTTGCATGCAGGCCGGTATTAGCCCTGGATGCGCCGCCCATGTTCCGTCGTGCCCTGCTTTCACCTCCCGCAGCTTGTCCTTCTTTACCAGCTCTAACGCCGCCTCGTTCGCCGCGGGGTCATCCCGGATCGGAATCTGAGCCGCCTGTTCACACAAAACAAAATCAGAATATAATGTTGGATCGTGCTTACAACTTCGTCAAAAACTACATATTTAACAGCAAAGAGTACATAATTTTATTTCTTTATACCATCGTTATACATTTTGGATGGTGAATACCAGACTTGACATTTTAAGTCTTTTATCACCCTCCGCCCAAATATTGTCCAAGTGGTTTGAAGCCGACAGGTTGACCTACACTCACCCTACGGTAGGGCGAGTTAGGACTACAAAAAATATGGCCTGCTAAAGGGTTGGCCTAACTTTCGAGTACAAAAAATATAGCCTGCTAAAGGGTGGGCCTAACTCGCGGGCCCACCAACCCGCATGTGGCAGGCTTGGGTTGCATGAACCCTAGTCTAAAGGGTTGAACCGCAAATGTCTACCAGAAATTAGGTTCACCGTGAAATGATTTAACACGCTTTGACAGTATTACGCATCTTATGCAGCTAAATTAGTGACTTGGTAATCATAAATTTATAATTTTGACTAATCACTGACATTAGTTTTTTGGTTTGAGTCAATCAGCTATAAACAAATTAATTTGATTTATTGAGCGATTAGAGTTATAATGCAAGATTTACCATGTGCACAATGTGAGAATATAGACTAGACTAGAAATATTACCATGCCTCCCATGGCGTGGGCGCCGCGGCGGTGGCAGGTGCGGATGAGGAGGTCGGAGTAGCTTCTCATGAAGTGTTGGGTCATGCCGACTTGGACGCGGTCAGGGAGAAGGCGGTCCGGGTGGGCTTGGAAGGTTTTGACATAGCTGAAAATGTAATCCCATCTTCCACAGTTAAGCCCCAGGGAGTGATCTCTCAGTTCATACAGGATTTCATCCATTTGAAACACTGCTGGGAGTGTTTCAATCAGGACTGTTGCCCTTATGCTACCTTTCTCCACTCCACCCCATTTCTCTGCTCTCGAGAACACGTTGTTCCAAATCCTTGCTTCCCTGCATGTCCAATCACAAAATATACCATGTGTTCATTATTCTCCAATCCAAACTTACCTTTGTAGTTTTTACATCTATGTTTTATATATTAAATACTTAATAAGTTGTGGGCCAATTACTTTTTAATATGTTACATGTATCTTTTTCTCAACTAAAATAATAATTATATGTTGAAAAAGCCTCGCTAAGCTAGTCAGATGCTTAATTTAGTAACTACAACTTTTCAAATTGATTCTCGGTGAGAATAACAATCTAGACTAATTTATTTCCTTTAAAGTTCTTTATTGGTTAAAGCCACAAAACGAAACTTACATAGTGCTCAGTATCAGGTAGCAACTATGAATTTCTCCCGTAACCTAATAAAATAAAGTATAATTATATGCTTAACATGTCCAAATTAAAAATATAATTGAATAGGTGATATGTGTTAGGTCTAATTGGTATACCATGGACCCAGGTCAATTTTGTGCCGTCATAATTTACATAATGTTCATAATTTACCTACGGGATGTTTACGTATCGCCATACTGGGTCCACCTTACCTTACAGTAGGTAAACTATGAATATTCAAATTTTGTGTGCTCAACAATTCAACATGTCCAAATTAAAATTTTGATTTGATAGCTACACAATTACTACTTAACAAATTACCTGGAGTGCTCCATTTTGGGGAGGTAGAAGAAAGGGCCATAGCCCTGACCTTGATTCTTGCGGAAGTTGTTATAGTTGTGGAAGAAATAGAGGCCAAAATCAACGAGGCAGCCGATGGCGGGCTCGCCGTCGATGAAGATGTGAGATTCCGGCAAGTGCCAGCCTCTGGGCCGGACAAAGAGCTTGGCAGTCTCATTGTTCAGCTTGTATATCTTGTTTCTAGCTTGGTCATGAAAGGTTATGGTCCCGTTAACGGCGTCCCTCAAATTCACCTGCCCTCTCATCAGATTCTCCCAGCTCGGAGACAGCGCATCTTCAAAATCAGCCTGACATTTAATCAAACACATTTAAGGCAACTTTTAAAGTTCAATTCCAAGAGAAATTCAGCGATTACGCACCATGAAAACTTTGGCTCCGGAATTGAGAGCATTGATGACCATTTTCCTTTCGACCGGGCCGGTGATCTCCACCTTCCGGTCCGCCACCGCCGGCGGAACGGGAGCGCAGAGCCACTCCCCTTCCCTTATGTATTTAGTGGCGGGATCAAACCCCGGCAACGCGCCGCCGTTGTACCGCGACTTTGCCGCCTCTCTGCAACTCATGGCGTACTTAACATGGCCTCTGAACTCCCTGTGTAGATCGGCCACAAATCGCAATGCATCCTTGTTGAGAATTTTGGCGAAATCGGGGTCGAATCTTCCCCTCACGTCTACTCCCTCCGGCACGTCGTACCCCATCTCCCCCTTCCCTTTACCGGACTGAATGAAATTTTCAAAGCCTAACGACATCTTGTAATGGTATTAATTACTTCCTTGTTTTGTATACTGAGAATGAAGAGTGCAAGTTTGAAATGGTGGAATATATAGAGAGTTTAGAGTGGAGGTTGATCATTATTCATTGATGTCAGTATGGATAGATACAAGGTTATGATGAATTTCGTTATCCCATTTTTTGTTTTAATATATCTTTTGGGTAGAAGTTTGCTATAGGTTGTGCATAAACATGGCAGTTTGGTATTACTCAGTTGGATGGTTTATTTCCATGCCAGTAAACCAATCTAGGTTCTCTAATTCATCAAAGTTAGGTCACTTTCACCGCAAGTCAAACTTATAACATTACAATGTACATTAGATAAATATAACCAGAATCAACAAAAGATCACGAGGTGATAACTAGACTGAGTTGTTATTTATAATTGTCCAGTTCAAATCAAGAAAGTAAATAGCTTAAACAAAAAATACCAGAAATTAAACTTATAACTTTATAATTATTAAGTTAATAGCCTTGCTAACTTATAATTGCTCATATATTTAATCTTTTTTGTTATAATGGAGTGGTGATTACTAAGCACTGAAATGTGACTCGAATAAAAGACTAAAACAAGTGGAATAACGTGATGGTCTAAAATTAGAGAATGCATGGCGTTATGTGCGTCAGAGGAGATTAGGCTGATAAGAAGGATGTTGCATCGGGCCAGGTCACGTACAGTAGATAATGATCTTGATAAAATTCAAACTTGGAAGGGATAAAGTTTCAGTTTTTGAGAATTGTGCCTGCCTCGAGAATTGCAATTCCTTTCTGCCCATAACTATTCGCAACAGCCAACCACGAACCACATCACAAACAACTCCATACATTTTCTTTTTGCTCTCACAATTTATCGCTCAAAAATCAACTGAACTATCCGTGCGAAAGGGAAAGAAGAAGAGGGTCCTGCCACCTTGTATTTACTCAATATTGAGAAATTGATGTGTATATAGGAAAGATCTGGTGCAACAAACTATAAAACGAGTCCAATATGAAAATCCAGTGAGTTTAATATAAACAGTCTTAGTACAAACCATTCTCTTAGTTGGATAGAAAGACAAAATGCAGTGTTGGTGCCTTTGGTTCAGTCCTGATATGATATAGCTCTTCTCTAGGGTGGTAAATCAATGTAAAACTTGCATGCCATCTGACACTTTGTTCCTTAAGCAATAGTTTGCACCGCTCTGTCAAAATTCTCCTCTGCGGAAGATGAGCGTTTGACAAGCATGTGATTTGGATGAGACAATTTCAATTGGCTGCAAAACAAAGTGACACAAAGCATGTGATTTGGATGAGACAATTTCAATTGGCTGCAAAACAAAGTGACACAAAACAGGGGTTACGGTCAGTAGATTTATTTTTAGCATTGCTGTTGAGGGAGAGGTAAAGTTGATGAAGTTTCAAATCCACCTGAATTCTAAAGAATTATAACTTTGTAATAGTAATGAAATGGATATTCAACTCTGGGCAATGCTCATAGCAAGCCTGATTTCAGTAGGTCAATAAGATGATGCTCGCAGAGAATCATAGAATTGAGTTGCAACATACCCAAGAGAATTTTCTCGGTCAATTTGAGAGAAATTTTTACTACCAACTTATAGTGAAAGATAAAATATGGGACTTCCAAAAGAATTATGGGCATCAATAACCCGGCACCATCTCATCCAAGTAAAATGACAACCTTGGTGTCACTTGTCATAAGCCAAGAGAAATTCCTTTGCCTTCTTGTTGGCATTGTTTGTGTTTAGAGTATGTTAAAAGTGTGCAACCAAGTTTCAATCACTTAACCATTTTCTGTACTTGTTCATTGAATTGGAGGATTTGGAGCTAAAACTAACTATTTAAATAGTATTACTATTATTATTTGATAGTAAAAAATTAATTTTTAGTTTTAATTTATTAAGAGGAATATTTTTAATCCCCTTTTTCATATTATTATGGCTATTTACTGGCTTATGGAAAAATTCTTTATGAATCAGGAAAAGAACAATTAAAATGTTGCTTTCTCTAAAAAAAAAGTCATCAAAGGAAATCTAATGTTTCTATTTGATTAGATATTATCCACATAAATAGAATTAATTGCTTTTTATTCTCTCAATCCTTTAAGTATCCTTATGAGCTACATCCATCCCACAACACTGATCACCACCATATCAAGATTAAAGAGAAAAGGTGTATACATTAAATAAAAATATAGAATCTAGGGATTCAGACTCAACACAAGTAACACAATGACAATTAGGCAGGGAAATATTGCATTTCTAGCATGTCCTGTCTAAAAGCTTTGGAACCAGGATTGAAGACTTACGTCCTGTCTAGATAAACAGTTTAAATAAGCACTTTTCAATAGAGAATTCTTCTCAATAAACGATTTTCAACAGATCAGAATAGCGCTCATATTGGTTTGCCATTTTAACTAGTCCTTGAAAAACATTTTTTCAGCTTACCTTAATTATCTCCTTGAAATAGCTTATCAGAATGAAATTAAAACAACCTTTCAAAAGCCATAAACTCTGTATTAAGCCTATCCAAACATGTTTTAAAATATCATCACAAGTGCTTATGAAGTATAAAGCTCATGCAAACTTGGCACAAAAGCATATAAGCTTAAGCTAGTTACTAAACCATAGTTTGCTCATCTAAAATCAACGATAACTATTACTACAAGTGTCAAGGTTAGCGCAAAACAGAAACCAGTAACATCGAGATTTCTAAGGAGTGACAATTTTGTAAAATGCCAAACCAAACCAACCAAAAAAGTGGCCCCTAAGCCAACAATTTATTTGGTACATGCTCAAGGCTCAGTTTCCGATTTTGTGCTCAACGTTATGGTTAAAGCCTCTCATAAACAATCTCTATCTCTTCCACTGAGAATATGCAGAGCTATTGGCTAATGTGCCAACACAGATATTTCATAGCTAATTTCCAGTATATATCATCATGAATAAAGAATCCCCCTCTCTATGGCTCCCACCCCATATTTCAAACTTCAAATTTAGTTTCACCATTGATAAGGTTTTCTTTTAAAATCTATTTATCAGTCTTTGACCATTTATGATTGCAGGTTTCAGGTCTCAGCCAATAATGACACTTCATGTCTACGCCTAAACTCTGAACAGGAGAATTCTGATGAAATATGCCGGTTAACTGACCACAACCGATTGGCTTGGTTGGTTGGTTATCAAAGACCCATAGGAATTCTAATTGAGCCCAAAAATTTCAGTTAATTTGATTTTGGACGGAATGACTGAACCAAATATGTTCAACCCTAGTTCTAACTATTTAAAATAGTCAGTAATATTCAGAAATGGATAAGATATTCCAAATTATATGCACTATCCTACTAGTAATAGATGAATCACCTGAGATAGCGTGAGGATGGTTTCCCAAGGTGAAGACTGCAAACAACCAGATTTGCCAGTGTTTCAGGATCCTTTGCATCCTGCATTATCATTAACAACAAATTAGAAATAGAACCGTGAATCCTTGGATCCAAAATATTTATGCATAAGAATGAAAGCTAGGACATTAGGACATGTCATGTCAAGGAGTCAAAAAGAGATTATCAAGCACTCAGAAAAAATTCTGAACCAAGGAGTAACTACAGTATGTCTTTGAGTCTTAACACAGAGCAAGGACAAATAATAATTCTTATAGGAAGCTTTATCACGCTAAACTAACCTTGTTTAAGGCTTCAAGCAATAGTGTCTCAGCCTCATCAAAATTTCCCATGTGCATGCAGCAAACAGCCTTGCCATTCAGGACCAAGCTAGTCATAGGGTACTTCTCAGAGAAATCCTGGAAGATAAGATATGCTTCCTGTATCTTTGACCCACCCTGATTCAAAAGAAAGTAAATCAATGCACTAATAGGTCACTTCTTATTAGTCAAGAAAAGAGTAAAATATACAGTGAGTACCACAGCCATGTTTAACCAAGCATTTGCAAGTTGGGTCAGTGTATGGTCTTCATCAATTTGTTGCATGATCCTCAATTGTTTCTCAGCATAATCTGATCTGTGCATCTTAATAAAGATCTGGACATTCAAAGCATGCCTACAGAAACGGAACACATACTGAGTCTGGAAGCTGATTCCCAAAAAAGATGGTTATATACACAAAATAGAAATGTAGACAAAGTAGGAAGCAATCAAGCATTACTGCTTAATTCAAAGAACACAAGGGAGAGGTCCAGGTCATATATCTCTATGGAAATGAACTGTGAGAAAATGCAAAAATACAGACTCACAATTCCATAGTTCCTCCAGCATTTGTATACTTCAAAGCTTCATTGTAATCCTGCTCATGCATGAAAATGATCCCAGCAATAAGGCGCAAGATGGGATTGCTTCCAACAGCTGGGTCCCCTAGCAACTCATGGAGACTTGAAATCACCATTTCCTACACAACAAAGAATAGAGTGATCAGAAAAGACTTGCCTCTGCTTCCAATATGGTAACCATTCTATACGAACTATGTTTAGTTGTGAAAATATAGAAAACTAAGGGTGGCTCTCTACAATGAAGAATGTGCTTAGTCTAGTGAGTCAAAAACAACCAGCAAACTATAGGCTGCGGAAGCAAATCATATTAGTTACTAGTAGACATGAATGTGTTTAGTCTAATGAATAAAAAATGATCAGCAAACTATTAGGAATAGAAGCAAATCATATTAGTTACTTGCACTCCCCTAGGAATGAGATCAACACAACTATTCTCATACACAGTCAAACAATTAACATTCAAAAGCTTGTCTTTTTAGCTTCCAGTGAAAACCAAAACGGAAGTTGAAAAAAAACAGAGATCTTCAATTCCATTGAAATGCAAATAAAATCGAACCACGGCTAACACAATTAAAGAGATCTACGCGTTCATTCAGATAAAATTCGAAGCATTTGGAACGAAATTAACCAAGTCGAACTGCTGAACCACAAAATCAAACCTAAAATCCTGAAATTTCCCAACCGGATCCACCATAAAGGCAAGATCGAAGTCGAAGCAACAGAGAGAGAAGGGGAATTCGAAACGACCTTCTTCTCGGGGCCGGAGAGGTAAATAGCGAGCAATTTGACGGCTTGGAGAGGAGTAGAGGCTGAGGCATCGATCTCACTGATGACGAGCTGGTAGCTGCCGAGAGCAATGTAGGATCTGAAGACGAGAGCGTCTCTCTCAACGACGTCGTCCGGGGAGAGATTAGGGACCTCGCTGTTGTTGATGGCGGCTTGGTATGCCCCCAAGTAGAAGTTGTTTCTCAGTCCAAACAACGGGTCGGGTCCTGCAACTGCCATTGTTAATCTGCTTCTCTGTCTCTCTGGTGATCGATTGGATTCAGATCGCAGATTTGAGCTTCAAGCAGAAAGAAAGCAAACGAGAATGGTTAAAAATGGAGGGCTTAAATTACTCATTGATCCCTTAATTTCTTAATTATTTACTATTGTCCCTAACATATTGCTCTTTAGATATTCACCCCTAACATTTAGACTTTATAATTTTTAATTGAGTATGGTATAATTTTTTTCATACTCATAGGAAGGGGCAAACCCAAACAAAATACAAGGGACCAGCTCCCTAGCTGGGATTACACATTAAACGCCATGAAGAGTAGTCTACGTTATCAAACTCTAGTAAGCTACATAAGTTATCAGGAGGGTCCTTTAAGACGTGGAGACCCTTAAGGGAATTCTTCGTTTTGCCAGCCACGAAATCAGCAACTGCATTAGTCTCACGAGGTACATCAATAATCTTCCAAATTTTGAGCTGACGCATTTCCTATTTGCATGCTCTAATGATGTTGCAGACCACATCGTTGGGAATCGAGTATTCATCCATTCTATCAATTAATTCATGCAAGTTACCTTTAAAGGTCACTCTTTTGAACCCCATAGCGATGACTAATTGGATGCTTCTAAGCAATGCCCATGCCTCTACTTGTAGTGGAGAACAGGATCCAATGTTGTGTACGAATCCACCTTTCCACATACCTTGGAATCTCTAATCACACCTCCACAACATGCGCTTGCCAGGAGAAAGATTGACTGAGCCTTCAAAGTTGATCTTAACCATTCCATTTTCTGGTTTGGACCATCTGAGCTTTTCCCAGTTGTACGAGTGAATTGTACGTAGCTGGCTTCTCCCTTTCTCAAAAGCTAAGGATACCTCCTCCAGTTGTGATTTAATACCAGAGATCTTGGAGTAGTTGATGGAGAGTGTGTTGTTAAAGATTACTTCATTTCTCCACTCTCACCATATTGATAAGGTGAATATGCTGTTGTCATTTTCAAGTCTATGGCAGATACCCCAGTCCAACCAATCTAATTTGAAAGCTAACCCTTTAGACTTCGAGTGGAATAGAGGTAGGATTCTGCACCAAAATTACCTTTGTAGCGGGAAATTTTCGCACAGCATGATCGATTTCCAAATGGCGTTCCATTTATTTGATGTCTACATTTAATTTCTTATACAAATCATACCATATAGGTTTTGTTTGACACACCTAGCTGAAAAACTAGTAGCTAATAAGCTAACAAATTAAAATTAAAGTGTTTGGTACAATTAATTGTTGAATTAGTTGATAAATGTAAAAATATATAAAAGTTTAATTAATGAAGATATATGGTGTCATCATATTTATAAATTTGTAAATTAATAGAGATAAAAAGTTTTTTTTTTTTAAATTAACAGAGTCAATAGTATTCATAAAAAAGTTTTTAAAAAATTAGGAACTTTTTTTTTCACCTAAACTTCACTCATGTGATTAATTGAGATGTCCATACATGCTGGCTTTAGGAGCTTATTTTGAAACGCTATTTGGGATAGTTTGTGTATTAAGTGAATCAACCGCCAAATGGGTAGGATTGCATGAAATTGATTAATTTAAAGAGCTAATTGTAATTTTTTAAGTAACTCAATTTCATTTTCTCGTGTAGTTCAATTGCTTATTTGACTCTTTTTTTTTTTTTTTTGATAATGCTTATTTGACTCTTATTCCATCAAAATTAGTATAGTAACTTAAATAATCTAGTTTGCATGACTTAATTTCGGTCATTACTTTAAAAAAATTAATAATCAAAATATAAGATACATCCATTTTGAACATGTTATTTGCACATATTAAAATCAAGCCGATCAAATTAAATTTAAAAAAAAAAAGATTAAAAACGTTAAATACATAGAACTATTGGATTAAGTAATCTCTTCTGATGAGGAATTAATTAAAATACTATACCTCAACGAAATCAGGTCCCTAACTATATAACCTTACCAACTAAACATGGTTAGGTTATAGATATGTAAGTACTAATAATCCATTAACAAATAACAGACATAAAAAAAATAAAAAAATTGTCCACATTATATTAGCACTGCACATAATCATGAATAGAACTTGTAATCTTTGGCTTGCAATATTATCTGCCTCAGTGCACCTATCGGAGCTAACACCATCAAAGCAACCCCAATTACAATGCATATCTGCAAAACCCAAAAAAAAAAATAAAAAATTATACTTATACATTACATACATACACACACACATACAAGTGTTAAAGGAAATTCTAAGGCGACAATCAATAGCAAGTTAGTAACCATAAGACTACAAGTTCACTCTAGTGGAAGTGAAATATGCCTTTTTGATTTGAACTGGTTAGCAATGGACAACATATATTGTTTTACCTCATGTTATCGACTAAGGTCACAAGGTAATAAAGTTTTTTAATGCTCACGAGGTAAAGTTTTTTTAATGCTCACGGTGCAGATTTCTTTTAACACTCAAAAAAAAAAAAAAAAAGCTAGGGCAAAAACATACCACATTTATGAACCAAGTCAAGCTTAAGACCTTGGGCTTCTTAATCTTGAGCCAGATGATGCAAGGAAGCTGCAACAGTAGTATTAGTAATACCAAATTTAATTTTTTTTCGTTCCCAAGAAATTTAGAGAATAATTAATTAAGAAAATTAAAATATATAACACGGAGACAAAAATAAGATGGCTTACGAAGTAGGTTGTAGGAGCAAAGGCAAAGCCTCCAAAGAAACCAAGTAAACCACCAAAGAAAGGGAATGTGCAGCCCAGGAAACAGGTTAATACTGCATACATGCATTCAAAATAAATAAATACATAAAAGTTCTAAAAAAAACACAAATAAAAAAAAAAGAGTAAATAATTCATCACCTTTTCATTAATTATTATTGGCGATGTTATTCCAAAAAAGAAATGTAGAAATTAAAAACTCACCAACGTAAATAGTCCTACTACAAATTCGGAGTAGTAATGTCGGCTTAAAATTCCTAGACTTTACTAGCCACCCTTCTACGGTGTCAAAAAGGGGCATTGCGAAAACCTACATAATAAAAATCAAAGTATTATAAAATGGATAACACATCAAGGTATTACAGATATTAAGGGTGGTAAGTAGAAATGACTGTAAAATTATTGAAGTATTAGAATAACAGAGCCGAATTTTAAGGCGTGTAAGATGGCAACAACATAGCGTCCCAAAATTTTAGGGACCCCCAATAGTTAGTACTTATTTGTGATTATATTGGCTCAAAATTAAGTTTTTTACATTTTTCTCTTTCAAATTTTTCTTCAATTTCCAGTTTATTTATACTTTGATAGGGCCTCACTTATTTACCCGCACCCTGATAACACATCTTAAACGAAACAACGAAACAGGTACAAATAACATGCCACAAGTATAAATTAGGGTATTAAGTAGTACTATCAAAATGGACTGAAGCTCGCGGGCTAGCCTGCACTCGTCCCGTGGTGAGGCAGGTTAAGGCTACAAACAAGAGGGCCCGCAACCCGCACGAGCTAACCCGCACGGGTTGCTGGCTGACCTGTGACCCACCTTTCTTTAATATATATATATATATATATATGAGTCAATTCCTTTTTTGGTCCTAAACTTATGGTGTCAAAGACAATTTTAGTCCTCTATAAAAAAATCGGACACTTAATGGACATAGTTATTGTGACGGGGACAATTTTAGTCCTCCGTCTGTATTCTCCGTTAGATGACCGTTTGAGAGGGGGCAATTATGTCATTTCACGGTAACCTTCGTCTGTATCCTCCCCTGCCCCTCTGTGTTCTCGCCGCCTTACCCACTCTTCCTCCCCCAACTTCGCCCTCTCTATTCTCACAAATCCCAATCTCCCACAAAAACAAATATGAGCGAAGATTCCAAGAGAAATGATGGCGGAGCTCTCGTGGCCAAGCCGCCCGCCGCCGACGATCGGAAATCTGCATCCCTTTCGGCGTCTTCTATTACCGTGTCCAAGAAAATCATCATCAAAAGTGCCGATATGAAGGACGATATGCAGAAAGAGGCCGTCGACATCGCTATTGCAGTAAGTAATTTCCTCTTTTCTCTCCATCAATTTCTTTATTATTATTAAATTCATCAGTTATATATTGTTCTTATTGGCGTAATATGTATGTGAGTGAACGTGCAGGCATTTGAGAAGAACAGCGTGGAGAAGGATGTAGCTGAGCATATAAAGAAGGAGTTCGATATGAAGCATGGCCCAATTTACCCGACTGCCATGGCTGCCAGACTCGGGTCAACCACACAAACCTGAAGGATCGACTCCAAACCCTAGAGAGCTATTGGTGAATCGTCCTCCTCTGTAAGAAGTGTATCAAATTTGTCAATTCCGCACAAATATGCACCTACTGCTTTGAGGAAACCGTGAACTTGGACTATTTCACATGCGGCCGCTGCAAAAGGTGTATCCCCTCTTTAACATCCACCAATTTNTTGGTGGATGTTAAAGAGGGGATACACCTTTTGCAGCGGCCGCATGTGAAATAGTCCAAGTTCACGGTTTCCTCAAAGCAGTAGGTGCATATTTGTGCGGAATTGACAAATTTGATACACTTCTTACAGAGGAGGACGATTCACCAATAGCTCTCTAGGGTTTGGAGTCGATCCTTCAGGTTTGTGTGGTTGACCCGAGTCTGGCAGCCATGGCAGTCGGGTAAATTGGGCCATGCTTCATATCGAACTCCTTCTTTATATGCTCAGCTACATCCTTCTCCACGCTGTTCTTCTCAAATGCCTGCACGTTCACTCACATACATATTACGCCAATAAGAACAATATATAACTGATGAATTTAATAATAATAAAGAAATTGATGGAGAGAAAAGAGGAAATTACTTACTGCAATAGCGATGTCGACGGCCTCTTTCTGCATATCGTCCTTCATATCGGCACTTTTGATGATGATTTTCTTGGACACGGTAATAGAAGACGCCGAAAGGGATGCAGATTTCCGATCGTCGGCGGCGGGCGGCTTGGCCACGAGAGCTCCGCCATCATTTCTCTTGGAATCTTCGCTCATATTTGTTTTTGTGGGAGATTGGGATTTGTGAGAATAGAGAGGGCGAAGTTGGGGGAGGAAGAGTGGGTAAGGCGGCGAGAACACAGAGGGGCAGGGGAGGATACAGACGAAGGTTACCGTGAAATGACATAATTGCCCCCTCTCAAACGGTCATCTAACGGAGAATACAGACGGAGGACTAAAATTGTCCCCGTCACAATAACTATGTCCATTAAGTGTCCGATTTTTTATAGAGGACTAAAATTGTCTTTGCCACTATAAGTCTAGGACTAAAAAAGGAATTGACTATATATATATATATATATATATATATATATATATATATATATATATATATATATATATATATATATATATATATATATATATATATACACACACACACACACATTGTAAGTGAATATAAATATATATTTATATTCCTGTGTACACAATATAATTAAAAAAAATAGCGAAACCAAAAGCTCGTGCCGATCTAAGGGGTCCACGGGCGCCACAAAAATTCGTTAAAAATTAGGCCCGCAATAGGTCGGGTCGATCTAATGAGGACGGGCCAGTCCATTTTGACCGTACTAAGTATTATGGTATATATGTAACAAGTTCCAGATGTATGAGAAGCTATGCTTACCTGGTAGCTTCCAATGACGTGGATGACAACAAACATGTTAGCAGCAGCTATGAGGCAAGCGGGTTTTTGGAGGGAAACGAGGATGTTATCCTCAACCGAGTTTCCAAACACCCAGTATCCGATGATGGCCACCGGAAAGTAGCACAGAAAAACGACGGCGTAGGCCACCCAAACTCCCTTCATCATGGGTTTGTTGGACGGCTTCTCCGGCGTGGACGGGATGGTGGCCTGAATCTCCAACACCACGTTGTGGCCGGCGTAGGCGAACGCCACGTCTCCCAAGGCGCTGAAGAATTGGAACACTCTTCCTACGTCGGTTGAAGCCCTGGGGGTGTATTGCACGTCTGCTATCACTCCCTTGTTCGCTGAAGCCACCCATGCTATGGTGGAGTAGCTGTTACACACAATACAATTAGTATATATTTAGCTGTTACATAGACATACAATACAATTAGTATATATTTATCTCTATCCGCACGAGTAGTATATATTTATCTCTATCCGCACGAGTAATTAAATTGGTACTGTAGTGTAAGGGTACTCTAATGTGGGTGAGGCCGGCTACTCTCTTTTACCCATTTACAATTTTGTGGAGCCCAATTTGCCCCTTCACTATCCATGGGTGACTAGTTACTCTATTCTGGAGCCTAATTTGCACCTCTACTATCCTGTGGAGTCAAGATATACCGACTCATCTATTATAATTTACCCATCCACTGTGAAGCCTGATGGTGTGTGAGTTACACTCAATATGGGTGGGTAGCCTCCATGATTTATTAGCTTATAGAGCCTAGCATGGAAGTTACACCCAATGTGAACATCATTTAATGGGTGACCTATTGCTCCGATCTACTCTTTCATATCTTGTTGGATCAAGAAGTAAAGGTTGACTTAGGAGGGCAAGTATATATGTTGAAAAGACCAATAGGGGCTGGACGCCTAGCTAGCGCCTAAGCGGAGAAAACCTAGCTAGCGCCTAAGCGGAGAAAACCTAGCTAGCACCTAAGCGGAGAAAACCTAGTCGATGCCTAAGAGGCCTAGACAGCTAGCTGTCTAGCTGACCGACCCACTAAATCATCAATTATGGCACTAAATTATCAATTATGGTGATAAAAAATAATCCAATGATTACACAACCCGAACAGTGCCAGTCGGCTGTAAGCCAGCAGCCGCCTAAAGCACCGATTATGGTGATACCGGCCAACACCTAGGCGTGATTTTTACCATACTAATACATTTTAAATATAATTGGATTAAGAGGGGGAGAGTATATATATATATACGTAAGGGTGTACGTACCTGAAGGACATGACGGCGGCGGCGACAGAGATCACAGTGACGGAGTTGAAACTGGGGAGATGAGAGAGGACCAAGTGAACAGAACCGAAGATCATAATGAAATAGGTTCGTCTGATGGGCGTGCAGGAAGGGCAAATGGTGTCGTGGAACTTCTTGAGCGAGGTGCCGCCGGTGACCATGTACACAATGTTCACTCCGATCTGCACCATCAGCTGCTGCGGCACCACCACGTACAGCCCCACCTTCTCCCCGAACGCGTACTGCCCTAGCTCGTGGTACCGGTCCAGCCTCTTCCCAGGCTCCGGCTCGTGCATCTCCACCATCTGCCACAGCGTGTACAGCGTCATCACCCACGATATCGCCAGCGCCGCCACCCCCGGACCCCTGCACCCCCCATTAACCATGCATCATAAAAAAACTTTTATTATTATTCTGAAATCGAAGGAAACCCGTGGTCACTATTCAAGAAAAATATGTGACAGTGACTAAAAAAGTGTGCACAATTAAATTTTCCCCAAAACCTGCACCCCCATCAACCATGAATGATAAAAAAAAAATTTATTATTGTTATGAAAATTCGGAAGTAACCCATGACCACTATTCAAGAAAAATATGACAATAACTCAAAAAGGTGTGCACAATTAAATTTCACCTGGACCCCTGCGGTCCACCCATATTAACCATGCATGATTAAAAAAATAAAATTTTTATTATTATTATTATGGAAATCCAAGGGAAACCTACATGTAATCCGTGACCACTATTAAAAAAACAAAATCGGTGACAGTGACTCAAAAAAGTGTACATAATTAAATTTCGCCTCAAATCAAGAAAATTGGCTGAGAGAATTAAACTTATGACACTGTGGTTACTAAGTCAGCAAACAGTTTAACTAAAGTGTAACATATTAGGGTATGTAAAAATAGAGGCATATTAGGCGCGTACCATCCTAACTCAGACATGGCATAAGGGAGGCCAAGAACGCCGGCGCCGACCATGGCGGTGACGTTATGGAAAGCGGAATACCACCACTTTCCGTTCCGAGAAGAAGTGACCGGAAGCCAATTGTTGAGATCAGCTTTCACATCCTTCTTCTTGGACGTTTCTCTGCTATCTCCTTCCATCAAATCTTTAGTTTATGATTTAATTACTTTAATTTGGGTTTATGCAGAAGAGTAGAATAGAACTAAATAAAACCCTAATGCATGCAGTGCAGCGATCTGATCGAATCTATGGTGTATTTATAGGATATTGAGGAGAAGATGAGAGAGAGTTAGTTTCTACAAGTAGGGATCTGGGTCGATAAATAGGAAGCCTATCTACAGAACACTTCAATTTGCACACTTTGTAATAGAGAAGGAGTCAACCAACCTATACATGCATATTTCACGCTAAAAATATTATCCCTATTGGGATAAAAAGAACTATCCGAAGTAGACTCACTTAAATTAATGTATATTAAAAAATCGAAACTTATCCGATCCATTATATTTATCCACTAATTCACCAACTAACATTATCTGTTTTAATAGGATTACACATCTTTTGTCTGACATGACACTATTTGATTAGAGAATACAAGAATATTCATCAGTAATGCTTTACCTAACAATAAAAGTAATTGGAGTTTGTCATTATTAATGATATATTTCATCTCAATTAAATGTTTTAACTCAATAATCAAGACTCAGACACTAATGGTGCGTAGGCATGCATATAAACATTAAGTTTTTTTTTTTTTAAACACATTAAGTTAATACACCTTCTCAAGGATGTCTCCCAAAATACATACCCCAATTAAAGATAAATTATATTGCGGATCATTGTTTACATTACAATGTGAATTACTGATAAATGTTTATTTTTAGTATATTGAATATTCATGTTTATATATTATATTAAAAATAAACATGTATATCAGTAATCCACTTTATATAATGCAAACCATAATTCACGGTTTAATAATTGTTAAATTAAATTTCTAAGCCTTCATATACAATTTGAATCTTTCTTATGGTGGAAAAGTTTGTATATTGACATTTTTTGTTTCATATCGGCACCCACACTTAGAAATGTGGAACTAAGAGCACCCATAACTATAATTTTTAAAGTTTTTTCCGAACAAGAAATTGAGGGAGGGATTTTTTTGCTCAATTCTTATACCATGGACCAGAATTCACAGTGCACTGTAGACCCTAGTACATGTGTATGTGTCTTATGTTGTGAATTTTTGTATTTTGTATTATGAAATTATGGATTTTAAGAGTTTGAATTATGTACCTGACTGGCAAAAACCAAGATCAGAATCATTTCAATGGCATCAGAAACAGCAGAACAAGACTTGGAGCAACTAAATCCAGTTAACTTCAAATACTTAACAACAAATTGTAAACGGAGTACATGAATATTACACAACAATAATCAGAAAATTAAATTACTAAAACCATGTGTACAACAAGTGAGAAGTCCGCCAGAACTTATTCTCTCTCTTTCTCTATACCTTTCAAACAATAGGTCTTCGCTCTGCTGAAGCCTGAGATACTCCTGCATATCGAACCTCGGACAAACTTCATAATCACCGTTGCTGTCTTCCTCGGCTCCTCCGCTTTTATTAAGCTTGATCATTTCATGATACTTCATAATTCCGGGGCTGTAGCTCCCCTGACTGCTGTTGGAATAACAACTTTGGTCGTATTCCAAGGCTGTCTCCTGAGAAAAGGAAAGTTCGATATAGTAGTTATTTTCTTCTACTCCATGCAGCTATGGTAGGCCATGCTCTGATTAGCATAAGTTTGGCACGAACAAGATGGAGATATTGTTATTACTATTACTATTACAGTGTGGAATGAGCACTTTTCGAGGCACTTGTGACTTGTGAGTAGTTACAGTCACTTTAGGAGTGGTGGGGTTTTAGTTATTTATCCGATACATATCGAAATGAGGTAGGGAAGGAGGAATGTATTGGTTTTCTCTTTCTATTTTTTTGGAGTTTGGCTACCATTTGAAGCACAGTCATATCGTCTCTCCCTTGCTTTCTTGTGGAACCATTTTAGCTAACTGCTAATTAGTTGAGGCTCAACCTACTGAAGCCCAACGAGTCAATATCGCCCCCACCTATCCATACCCAACGACCTCCCATTTGGGAGAGTCACTTCATGCCGCTTGACCACAAGGTCTTTGGCAATTAGTTGAGGTTATAAACAATGTTCAAGGATGTGGAGTGTAATATACTAATATGCATATTAGACATGAGGGAGCTAGAAGCACTGTAATAGTGTAATTGTAAATTGTAATTTACCTGTTTTGCATCCCAGATTACTGATTTTTGACTAGGAGGAGTCTTTATTTCAGTCTTGCTTGACCCATCATTGCTCGTCTCCCACTTTAACCAGGGCAATTTAACTCCATCCATTTCAACAGGACGAAAATCAGATCCTACTGGAATATGGTAACTCTCAGTTTCTGCACAAACCACGCCATCCCTTGCCCTTATTATGCCTCCTAAAGTGGAACTGCCATCACTTCTTTCTCCATCAAAAGAAGATATATCTGTATCTTCTACATTTGAAATGAAATCCTCTAAATATTTCTCAGCTTCCACAGTTAGTTGTTTTGACATCCTGCTTCGGTCATTACTCTTCTGTAGAAGTGTTGAAAGCATAGCGTTACAGCAAATAATAAGTGATTAATGTTTACCCTATATTACAAGAATCAATCAAGTTTATCTACAGCCATTTAATTTTAAATCTAAAGGCGAAACACACCTTTCTGGTTCGCGATTGTTTGATCCCAGCAGTGGACTTGTTCGTATCAGGAAGTAATTCTTTGACAATCCGAGAAAGCTCCCTACCCTTTTGATCTTCCAACAGTATCTCAGCAAGAAGATCTTGCTTGCGCTTTTCAGACTGTTAATTTCACATAAATAAGATCAATCTTCAGTTACTGATTGCTTGATGCCAAATGCAGTCAAGTTTATTTTATTCATCCTCATAGAATATCAAACACCTACTTTTACTGTATGTCTAACTTTGGAGAATGTAGCTACCACTACTTATCTCTGGACAATGAAGAACCATTACCTCCTCCACCCCTCATCCCACCAAATAATAATAAATTTAAAAGATACGGCACTAATTGCAACCACCGGAAGGAAGATACATACAAATAAGGAGGGTAAACATGGAGAAACAAACCTCCTCCAACTTTGTGGCATAGCTACTTCTAACTGAAGAATCCAGTGGATAGTGATTACCATTCTTCCTTATAATGCCCTGTATAAGATGAAAAAAAGTTATCATACATAAAGGATACACCTATGACTTGCAATTGTACTGTTATCAGAAAATATTTTTTAGTTGACTGATATATTGAACCAGACTTGTTCAATTTCAGTTTTGATTTCTTCAACAGCATATCTAAGTTCTTTCTTCATTGCTTCATACAACCCACTATTTACATCATCTTCAGTAGGGTGCTCAGCCTGTCAAAGAAAGAGATGAGTCACAGAAGCAGTGAAGCACAGCACCGCACCACTGTCCGCTAAAGCAATAGTTTCTTTCAGAAAAACAAAATGTCCTAACCTTTTTCTGGGAATATACAGCCTTAATTGTTTTCTCGTTCCCATTTTTACAAGGATGATCCTTTATTTCATCATCAGTTAGAACAGAAGAGTGACTCTGAAAGGAAAGAAAGCTAGGCGATAAGTGTTTGAAAGCAGGTAATTGAAATCCAAGAAATGACATTATCATGGCAATTTTCAGTTAGAAGGGATCCAATTGGTCAACTAATTGAAGTTACATAATACTGCATTGTAACTTATAAGCAGTTTTCTTACAGAGTAACCATCTTGTAGACGTAACAGGTCTTTTTGGTTTAATGGTCTCCTTAGTCCTGAACCGTTAGCAGCTGTTGCCTTATGTGAAGGAATATCATTTTTTCCATTGCCAAGACTCTTCATAGTAATCAGGTTTGCTTGTTTGCGAGAATGATCTGCATCACTCTGTCATGTAATCAATAAATATATTTGTCAAAAACTTATTGGTGTCTCTCACTCTCTCCTTTGACTAAGGTGGAAGGTATGTGCTGTAACTTATGGTTGAATTTATATTTCAAAATTATTTAAGAATTCCAAATATTTCATAGATAGCAAAACAATTTTAGTTTGGTTTCCATTCCTCACTTTCTATAATGAACTCCCAGAGTTCCATATTCTAGTTCCCATCTATAGAAGTCACCTATATAATCCTGAACCACATTTTAACAAAATGACTTCTTTCTGTGCAAGCGGTAGTTTAAGGAACAGGGATCAAAAGTTTAAAACTTTGTAGATTTTATAATTTTATTTTCTAATATTCAGGGAGCATTGGTGAATTCTAGCACAAATACCACACACTTGAACAACAAGAAACAGTTTTAAGGAAATTAGCATAGATTTCAACATTCTATTGATGCAAACTGATTAAACACGATGACTGAACAAAGCTTCCGGTCTGCAAACAGTATTTTACATGATCTTACAGAAATATGCAAAACAATATCAATATTATGTAATTATTTATACGGTTTTCAAAAGTGTAATTATTTATACTGTATTACCAAATAATGCGCTCTCCAGATACAAATATCAAATGAGGTCGAGTGCCCAAATTGAATTCAAATATGACTAAAGAGTTGTTCACTACAAAATTCGACCAGGATAAAGACACAACCTTTTTCTCTAATTCATATACACTTTTAAACTTAAGTAATATGGAGTACCTATCTAGTAATCTATTCAATGCAACCTCGCAGTTTTTAATTCAACTCAAAGTTTCTCTATTTAGATTCATTTGCCTATTAGGTTACACTCCAGGAGCTTAGTGGCATGACTAATACCAAAAGCTCTGTGCTTTAGCTTCAGTTATATCGCTAGTTCAATCATGGAACAAAATTCAAATTCTAGGAAGAAGAAAGGAAAGTAATTTCACCTCAGAGTCGCTAATCTGATATCTAACAACTGAAACCGATCTCCTCCTCCTCGAATTACTCTCCGGAAGTCCAGTATTAACCCTAGAGCGATCAGAAACGACACTCTTTCTATCCCCGCTAGTCTTCGAGCTCTGCCGAGACACCGACCTCCCACGCCGCTGCGACGACGCCGTTTCACTCGCCCATCGACCAATTTCGGAGCCGCGCCTAGCGGAGGAGCGGTTGCGGTCGTGGTCACTGCTACCTGGATCTTCATCCCGCTGGGAGAACAGCTCAATCGCGAGATCATCGAGGCTGATCTCAGGAAACTCCGATCCTCTGACCGTATTCACGAATTTCCTCCTCGGAGTAGCTTCAACGCCGTAGCTGGGGTCCTCGCCGAACGGAAGGCTCCGCGAGAACCGGCTGAGACTCCTCGATCGGCGGTGAGCTCGATTCGCTGAGGAGGAGGAGGAAGAGGAAGAGGCGGCGGCGGAGACCTCGTCGGAGCCACCGAACGGCGCTCTTCTGCTCGTCGATTTGAAAGCCGATGTCGCCATCCGCGTGATCGCTTCAACACATTAATGGCATTGAAGTTCGAAGCAGAGTTCGTAGGTGAAGTGCCGTGCAAGAGCGTTTGAAAGTTTGATTTGGGAAGACGATAGTTTGGCGGAGGGATCGAAATGTCGGGAAATTTTGAAATTGAAGGTAATTAGTGACCTGACAACTTTATCTAAACTAAAGTTTAGGAATTTCGTAATTGCCATTCAATGTTGTTTGAACTCGTTGTCCAAGGTTCACCTGATTTACTTTTCTTGTACGATTTATGAGTTATTATATGAGAACCTAATATGCATTCAAATAGTAATCACGAGTTTCTCTCGTCACTCAAAAGAAATGACAAAAATTTTGTATATTCAATTGTAAAGATAAGTTCCTATATATTTCCTTTTTGTATTATAACTAAACTCTTGCTAATTACATTATAATTGAACTGTAACTCGACTATAACTAAATCTTGCTAATTATATTACTCCGTATAATTGAACTGTAACGCGACTATACAATATAATTACAAACTCTATTCAAATCATTCGCTAAAGAGTAGGATTCAGATAATCACCCCTCAAGCGCACATTGTTCATACAACAATCGTTATACCCTGCACCACAGTGCATATAGCAATGTGCACCACGTACGTAAAACGACGTTGTTTCGGTGTTAGTGGACGCGGACGCGAATGACTCAGGAAATTCATTATCTATAATACACATAATCATTATCTATAATACACATAACGTTTGCCTAGAATACACAGAATGTTTGCCCAGAATACACAGAATATTGACACAAAATACACAGATGTTAGTGGGCGACTGGGCGCGGGCGCGGACGACTCAAGGGAATTCATAATCTATAATACACATAATCATTATCTAGAATACACAGAATGTTTGCCCAGAATACACCGAATATTGACACAAAATACACAGATGTTAGTGGGCGACTGGGCGCGGGCGCGGACGACTCAAGGGAATTCATAATCTATAATACACATAATCATTATCTAGAATACACAGAATGTTTGCCCAGAATACACCGAATATTGACACAAAATACACAGATGTTAGTGGGCGACTGGGCGCGGGCGCGGACGACTCAAGGGAATTCATAATCTATAATACACATAATCATTATCTAGAATACACAGAATGTTTGCCCAGAATACACCGAATATTGACACAAAATACACAGATGTTAGTGGGCGACTGGGCGCGGGCGCGGACGACTCAAGGGAATTCATAATCTATAATACACATAATCATTATCTAGAATACACAGAATGTTTGCCCAGAATACACCGAATATTGACACAAAATACACAGATGTTAGTGGGCGACTGGGCGCGGGCGCGGACGACTCAAGGGAATTCATAATCTATAATACACATAATCATTATCTAGAATACACAGAATGTTTGCCCAGAATACACCGAATATTGACACAAAATACACAGATGTTAGTGGGCGACTGGGCGCGGGCGCGGACGACTCAAGGGAATTCATAATCTATAATACACATAATCATTATCTATAATACACATAACGTTTGCCTAGAATACACAGAATGTTTGCCCAGAATACACAGAATATTGACACAAAATACACAGATGTTAGTGGGCGACTGGGCGCGGGCGCGGACGACTCAAGGGAATTCATAATCTATAATACACATAATCATTATATAGAATACACAGAACGTTTGCCTAGAATACACATACTGGGCGCGGACGCGGACGACTCAAGGGAATTCATAATCTATAATACACATAATCATTATATAGAATACACAGAACGTTTGCCTAGAATACACATAATATTGACATAAAATACACAGAACTCATCCTCCTAATATTCGAAATACACAGAAGAGACCGCCCGAAACGGACGATTAGTTTACAATGCTCAAAACGACGTCGTTTAGGTACGTGGTGCACTATTAGATAGTCATTTATTTTTTTTTTTGAAGGAGTTCACCTCCCGTATAAAGGGAAGGGTTTGATGTCACTGGACTACAAGGTCCTTGGCATTAGATCATCATTTATGAGTCATGTTTTATGTCAATTATTCACAAAATTTGCTTTCTTTAATAAATATGACATAACTTTTTTTTTTTTTAATATCAATTCTCATACTACGTTTAATATTATGATTCATCAAAATTGTTATATTTATCTTTTCATCATGTCAGATTAAGCTTTTATTAGTAGAAGTAACTTTATCAGTTTTCTAAGATTATGACAAAAAATATGAAGAAGGGTGCGTTCATGATTGGCAAATTAACGTAGAATTTGAAGCAATGCGACAATTATTGGGTTGGGCCATGACGTTGGCAAGGAGCCCAATATGGAAAATGAATACTCGGCCCTGTCCACTGAGATTCACAATTTATATTGTGGACCATGATCCACAAAGCATTGTGGGCCATGATTCAAAATGATTGTGAGGCAGCCATTTCTTTACTTAAAGAAATGGTGACGTTTTTGGACCATGATCTGCAAAGTTTTGTGGACCATGGTCCACCATATAACGACGGACTAAGATTGGCAAATTATACTGTTGTCTATTGACCATTAATAAATGTTTATTTTTAGTATATATAATATTCATTTTTAATATGTTATAGATTCATTTTTAGGTAATATATAAAAAATAAATCTTTATATAATACTAGGTAAGCCTCATATCATGCATGACCCTAGTCAATAAAGGGGTACAAAGAGATAAAATAATGTTGTCCATAACTAACTAGCTCAAATTAATTAAGAAAATTAATAAGACACTCCTCGAGATCAAACTTGTAACCTTAGGGCATCTTCAATAGTGGATTTTTTTTTGTGATTTTTGAGAAGTTTTTGTAAGTGTGATTATGAAAGAGAAGATGGAAGAGAAAAAAATAAATAAATAAAACAAAGTTGATTTCAACAAAAAATAAAAAATAAAAAATATAAACCGCGCCAGTCACGTGCTCACTGGGTGCAATTGTTACAACCATGCGTAGGCGGCGAGATTGACACAACTCTATAGTGGATCTCACAAAGTCTGAAAAATCTCTCATTTACGGGGAGATTCAACTCTCTCTCTCTTTCTTGTTGACAATTTTTATCTCAAAAACCATGAATAATCCACTAATATGGATGCCCTTATATATATATACATGCCAAATCAATAAGTATGAGTAACTTGGTTGAATGTTACTTTACATATATTCCAACATACCACATGGGTCATGTACTCTGATCTATAGAAAAGGACAAACATTTTTAATTTCCATACATTTCAGCCTGTAAGTCCACAAAATTAAAACAAAAAAAACAACACTCAAACAAATTCTACACAACAACCTACCAAGACAATACTACACATATACTTGGGAAGAAAGACTACACATATACTTCCGAGACAAATTTCACCTGACCTGATATATTTTAACTGAGTAATCATCATATTAGAAACTTAGATTACAAAATATAACACATTGAGTGAGATTTAATTTCTTTCACGAAAGAGTGTCTCAGAGAAATTTCTAATGACGAGCGTATATATAAGGGGTACAGGACTAGCGGGCGGTGGAGATGGTGAGTTGGTGGGGGGTGGTGGGGGCACAAGCAATGCAGGCAAGCAAGAGAATGGCAGAAGAAGCACCATCTTCTTGGAGATCAGAGAAGCTCCTCTTGAACTTGTGGCCTCTCCCTTTGTTGCACAACATGCCTTGTACGACCTTGTTGTGTACTTGAGTGTTCACTCCTTCTTGTTGTTGCCTTGTCTTGTTTGCTTCTTCCACCCTAGACACCATCTTTTTGCTTCTGTAATTTAATTTCAGAGAGAGACAAAGAGAGAGAGAAAGAGAGAGAGAGAGAGAGATGATTATTGAAGGTAAGTGTGCATGGGAGCAAAAGGTTATGTACCCTCCCCTCTATTTATATAGCCAACACTCCATCTACAGTCCAATCCGATCTAGTCAACAATTCAAATAATTCAACATAGGATATTTTCGAAATTATATTTAGAACATTTTAATTTGCCCCCTACAAGTATAAAATAATTGTGTCGCTTGAGGTTTAGTATGAGAGTCTCAATATCGCTCGCAGTCATAAGACAGGGGTTTGAATTCTACTGGATCTTTGGTAGATACACAAATATATGACTCACCAAGACACAATTCACTATTTACTTTCTCTATAAGGCTTAAGGGGCAGGGTAGTGGAGGACCCTCCGAGTCTTCGACCTAGTTGAGGTTTAACCTTTTGTATAAAATAATTGTCGGATTATCATTACAACTTTTCTCATACCCAATTTAATATCTCTATTTGTTTAATTGCCCACAAATATGAAATTTCTTCGCCCCTTAGTCTCTCACACTTGACCTGACAGGATAGTAGAGAGATAAGTTACGTTGACTCAACCCATTAGGTAGAAGTTCAAGTGTTTGGTGCCCACTACATTAGGTAAAACTCCCACACTACAACTTTCAAGCTCAATTATCTTGCGTCCTTACCCACTATGTGGGAACCAATTGAGTTATCCTCGCGGACAGTATTTCTATTTGTTGATGATCAAATTGAGATAATAAGATCCCCTAACACGAAGTTAGGGGGTTGATATGTACTTAAACAATTACATATGTTGAGCATGTAATTAGGTGTATGTATAGTCAATTGTTATCTATCTTTGCATTGAACTAAAAAAGTGATGTATAAAGTACTCCAACCCAATGAATTGAAGGTGATATGTTGAAGGAGTCATGTGTGGTGGTGTAAATTGTGAGTCATAAATGTAAGATATTATATGTTATTGTTGGCATTCACAGGGCACAAGTAAGATGGAAGCCATAAATACAAATTTACTTTACAGAGGGATTCAAGTTTAAATCCTCTTTTCACAAAAAAAAAAAGTTTAAATCCTCTCCCACCAAAACCAATGAATTGAAAACTATTGATTGATACATACAAAAAAGTAGAGAAAAAAGGAAACAGTGAAAAGGAAATGTCTGTGAATTCCATGGCTAAGTTGAATGTTTGGTTAGACAATGCACACATCATAAAGTGCCATAATTATTTGTACTGCCATCCATTCAAAATTATGGCAAACACTTTACATAGAGTCCGTAATATATATAAAATCTTCTTAATATAAAATCTCAGTATTATTTATCTCGCTTATATAATTTATGAACTATTGTAAAAAATAAAATTTAATTCACACTCTTAAATAACAAATATGAATTTCAATCTTTATCTTAAAAAATATGGCAAACAAACACCCCATTGAGAGACCCAGTGGATAAAGCTAAGCCAACCGCCCAACAACTCTATCTTTATTCTTGTTTTTTTTTTTTGGTGGGGTGGTGTTGATAACTTTAATATTGTAATGTATTTTTCTAATTTGATATTTCATAGGCACTGTTTCTTTATTTATGATTATATATACACACCCGCGCGCGCACAACAATGGCCATTAATATATAAAATAAAGAATTATATGGATTAATTGTAAATAATTAAATGATAATTTTGAATTTTTATATACATATAATTTTTTATTAAAAAAACATTTTAAATTAGCCTTGAAATTAATAGTTATATCATGGACTCGGGTCAACCTTGCAAGGTGTACCGTGTCCATCTACATACTTAATATTCACAATTTGAATTGTAAACATTCAGTTGTGAACATTCAACATATAAATTGTGAATATTCAATATGTAATTAAATTGTGTATTTTGAACCTGTGTCTATATAAATTTATCCTTTGGGGTAGTGCACATTCAAACTTTAGTTATAAATTAATTCAACGTTCGGTATATCTGTCTATTAACTGAGATAAGTATATCACATTGTTGTAATTATTTAGTGGATTTAAAATTAATAAATAATTTTGAAGTCAGGAAGTCATCAAAAAGTAAAAAAACCAAGCTAAGGGGCCCTTTCCAACGTTGGGCACAGGATGAGTGCTCATCTCGCCTGTCCTCAGGGGCCGGTCTTGAATAATGTGGTCTCTTAACTTTAAAAGTAAACACATTTAGACATGATCATTCTATGAGTCTTTGCCATCGAGGTTTGATCCTATGATTACCCATTTAAAATGATAACAAAGATGGTATCATACTACTTAATAGTTGTCACTTTAACTAGCTATGTTATAATGATAATTTTGCGTAGCAGTCTTTCTTTTTCTCTAATTATATTATTATTATTATTATTATTATTATTATTATATGTTGAAGACCGTAACATAAATTTTGCATTGAGATACATACTAGATCTAGAAGTAATAAGTTCATGCATCTAACCATGAGAAAACATGATCACTTACACACCACCACATGGGGAATTTCAAATTCAGATGCACATACGGCATCCTATCATTTTCTATGTCCATGGAATTGCATGAACTCATCTCAGCTTCATCCTTAACTTCATTTTGTCTTTTTCCTACTACCTATTTTTATTTGTTTGTTTATTAGATGAATAAGAAATCCATAACTTCCTAAAAAAAAAAAAAGAAATTCATAACTATTATTTGAAAATGTTTATGGATAAATTCACTTTTATGTAATACAAATTACATTAAAAAAATTTGAAAATGTTTATGGATAAATTCACTTTTATGTAATACAAATTACATTAAAAAAAATTTGTGAAGAAGATTTTGTGTGATAGGTTAAACAAAAGAAAAATATTGATAAGAAGTAAGAATGATATGTTTTTTTGGGAGAAGAAGAATGATATGTTATTTTTTTTTTCTTTTAGGGAAAATCAACATTTTATTCCCTTAATTGTTTCTCAACTATTAATGTAATCATTAATTTTTAATTTCAATTAAATTGATTATCGAATTGTTTAAAATTTCATGAATTAAACTCTTTCAGGAATTAAATGAATGAAATTATAAAAATGTGGAAATTACCATTTTGATTCTTGAAATGATGGAATTTTAAACAATTCGATGATCAAATTGGTTGAAATTGAAAACTAGAGACTACATTGACAATTTGAAAACAATTGAGGGACTAAAATGATGATTACTTTTTTTTTTTATTCTATAAATGTTGTATCTCCAACCCCAAGACCCAAGTATCCCAGAGAATCTAGGAGGATGTAAATCATGGTAACTAAGCTGAACATATAGGTTAGACTTTTGCTTATTGTTCACACTTTGAGATGTTGCTCCTACATTATCGTTGATGAGATTTAATATTTTTTTTTTCAAATTTTCACCCATGTGACCAACTGAGTTGTCCACGAGTTTTTATTATTATTATTATTATTATTATTATTATTATTATTTTAAATTTTATTTAAGGGGGTAGGGGTTACCTCGAGAAATGAGATCTCCCATCACCACTTTTGAGAGAACAAATCCTAAATTCGAAAGAGACAAAGCCCTACACTACTGAGATGGGAAAAGTAGTTTAATTTAGTCACAAAAGGAAGCATATAAACAATTCAAAATTGAAACCCATCCCTTAGATTTTGAATGGGGAATAAATAGAGATCCGTGACTCCGATATTAGTATCCATAGAAAATATTAAAATAATAGTTATTATCTATATGTGTACGAAATAAATATAAAATTGTATTAAAATTAAATTCATGATTTTTTAAATTTGAAAGTCATGTTCCACTTATTTCAGCTATTATTTTCAAGACTTCAATCCAATATTATCTTTTACATAATATTATTGGTACCTTTTAATTAAAAATGTTGTTTTTTCTCTTAAATAATTTACCTCATAATGTTTAAATTTTAACATAATAATAAAACTCTTTATATTCATTGGCTACTTGTAAATAAGTTGATCACACCCCAAATTTAAAAAAAAAAAAAGAAGAAGAAGAAGAAGAAGAAAATAATCCATGTAATTAAAAAAAAACATATTGGTCTCATAGATATACATAAAATTCTGCAAAAAGCCATCAATACCATATAAGTAACGAGACAAATATTAAAAAATAAATTTAAAATTGAGATATAACATCACTCATTCACTCGTATTTCATTCATAAAATTAAAATTCACGATAATATTTATATATAAAAAAAAAACAATCTCATTTCATTTAAACCGTGTATCGTTAGTGTCATTTCAACTATATCTAGACATTAGCTTGTTAGTCAAAAATTAAGCAACAAGAATATCAAAAAGATACAAAAATCAAATCATCCATCATTAACATATAGAACAAGAAAGGACTAAGTAACCATCGACCATATCATGCACAATTATGTAAAGATGAATAGATTTAATCTAATTAGCTGGACCATTTTGGTGATATATAGCATTAAATTCCCATTATAATGATTAGACAATCATAAACACAATTATGTAATAATGTAATCATTGATCTACTTTGCTTATTCATGGGTTTACAGCATATGATGATAGTATTAACATAATAAAAAGGATCATATAAAATGCATTAATGTGTAAGCATATAGCATAATAGCCATGTGGTGAGGGTGTATATATATACCAAAGACCAATAATACAACTCTATAACACAACGTAACAATTATGCGACTTCATTACACGTCGTATTAAAAATTTAGACGGAAAAGAATTTACACGTCGTATTATGCAGTGTTTTTTTATACTAAAATCCTTGATGAACGACTAAGATCAATCATCATTTTTTATTGAGGATTATATATATATATATATATATATATATATATATATATATATATATATATATATATATATATATATAATCAAATGACACAACACCTTCCCGTGATGGTGAGACACAACATGAGTGCACACAATTTACTACACGGATGCACACAGCCTAGAGTGTGTGCACTTAGCCCAACATGAGTGCACACAGTTTAGGGTGTGTGCATTCGTAAAGTAAACTGTGTGCACTCATGTTGTGTTTCACCGTCTCATATATATATATATATATATATATATATATATATTACAGATCATACAATCATCAAGTCGTGTAATTTGTCCTTAAGTAATCGAGTTCAACAAAGTTTTTATAATGAAGCACATTTTTTTTTTGTAATTATAAAGACAAGAATTAAACTTGCCATGTGCCTAGGCATGTGGGCATGCATGTTCCGTCACATCCAACCTTCGGGGTCGGATTCCTCCATTCCAATTGCTTGCGGCGCTTCAAAAAAATGATTACATATACCTTATGGAACATCATCTCATTCTATATCTATTTATAATATATCAACGAGTTATTACGATTATGTATTATAAGCACACTAGAATTAATTCTCTGTATATTAAGAATATTACGGAGTACTATTTATCATTCTTATACTGGGACTCTACCTTCATCATAAACTCCATGAACCCCCTACTAAGTCATGAGAAAGTAAATCGAATGAATATAGTTTCAAAAGTTAACTGGATTATTGACTTAGTTGTATGCCTACATATATATAGTAAGTTAGGGTTAAGTTATAAATGACTTATATGGACCTTGGTCTTTGATTGGTGTGTAATAGCCCATTTTGATTGGTGTGTAATAGTCCACTTTGATTAGTGTGTAATAGCACATCCAAATCAAACAGAGAGGTAGTCTACACTGAAGATTTTGTGTGGTGGGCTCAATTAAGAGGATGCTGAGAAGAACCAAAATCATCACCAACAAACTCGACTAAAAAGATAATTGACAAGAATCAAACTTGTTAAGTACGAAAATTGTATTCTACCGACTAAACCACCCATTTAAAAAATACTTTCTCTATTTTGAATGAATTTTAATAATTATAATAAAATATTGGGACAATTATTTTAAATGCACATAGATTATATATATTGTTTGTTTGAGTCAAAATGGAATTGAATATAGGCTTCACATTCATCACTATCTCATCCGATGTGTTCCATCATCAAAGCCTATACATGATGACAAGAGCTCCCGATTTCCTATATTTATTTGTTAGGCTATCAATCAATATATTTTGGCGTTGATTATTTAACTTGTCTAGTTATACATACGATGGCTAATTTATGTGACACTATCAACTTAAATGCGATGAACAAAATACATGTGAATGTTTAATTTGAACTCAATAGATATTATGAACGAGTATTTGGTATTATTGAAAGAATACGCATTGTCCAAATCTAATATGGTCCCTTAGGGCGGCCATTGTAATTAGTCATCATATCGTTATCATTTATCAATGTAAGATGGCAAAGAAGAAGGTAATTAAGAATTCAGGTGGTAATCGAATCTTGATAATTATAGTGTCGGAATTTTATCTAATGTGGTAGGTTCTTTGTATGTATAAGACACTGGTCATTTCACTTAAGAAGCTGTACTGTTGAGCTACTATAATTTATTCTTTCACAATTTTATTTGATCAGAACGTGTCAGCTCTGAGATGAGGGATTTTGTCTTTTGAGGATAAGAAGGTAATTAAGAAGCAATATAGATACTATGGGCACACACATGTTTGTAGCAGTGGAAACGGACAAAGAATGGGATTGTGGTGTATAAGCCCATCATGCTTAACATGGCTAAAGAAAATGGGATGTTTGCTATTCTCAAAACAAGCCATTTTCTTACTCTCTGCTGCTTTTAGCTTTAACAATTTACAAGACTTGATGTTGACATCTGCACTTGGCACTTGCATGCTAATTTATTGAGTTAGAGACAGTGTACTAAAATTTTTAATTAAGTGTTGTGTAAGGTTTTACTTACGTGAGATGTGTAATATTTTTTTGTAACTTTGAATCTTTTCTAATATGATAAGGCATCAAGTTCAGTAAAGATTATACTATATAGAGTATAAAAATTTGATCTGATTTCCTTATCGGATTCAAATGATGCTATAAGTTTGTGATTACTAGTATCAATAATACTATTCCCGTAATCTCTCGAAATTATTGTAATTCAAGGAGAC
This sequence comes from Ipomoea triloba, assembly GCF_003576645.1. NCBI lineage: Eukaryota > Viridiplantae > Streptophyta > Magnoliopsida > Solanales > Convolvulaceae > Ipomoea > Ipomoea triloba. The sequence goes on along the minus strand of NC_044926.1, from coordinate 3,759,178 downwards.
CACCGCAACCCTTCTGTCACTACTCCCGTAATCTCTCGAAATTATTGTAATTCAAGGAGGCCACCGCAACCCTTTTGTCACGGCGACTTGGCCAACGACATGTGTCCTTGGGGGCCGGATGGCCCCTACTGCGTGTTGACAAACAAGCCGCGTGCGTATGCGTCGGTCTAGCTCGAGTTCTGACTTAGAGGCATTAAGTCATAATGTAACGCACGGTAGCTTCGCGTCATTGACTTTTCAACCAAGCGTAATGTGCGATTATCTTTAATTTCATGCCAAATACAATTATATAACTACATAAAGGCCAAAGAACACCCCATATTACTTCCAAAAATGTACTCCGTAATTAACACCGCTAAAATAGAAAATCTCAAATTGGACACTTCAACTACCAAAAAAAATGTGAATCGATTTTAGTTCAAACCATTAATTAGTTGCATTTTTTTCAAAGTACTACCCACGTATCAAAACAAAAAAATCGTCCTTTTTTTGTTCCTGACTTGATAGGATGACACCAAAATTGCATCTGGTGAAATTTCATAATCATAACATCAAATATTTGACCATCTGATAGCCATATATATTGATAAGAATCATACGTTAAAGAACAGTGGCAGTATCAGTAGTAGTACTGTCTGTCTTTCTCACGCCGAACACAAATAAATTAAATTGCAGAAAGGCGGACCAGTAGAGCTTTAAAGCAAATAATATGGTGAAGCTTATCCGCCACGTCTTTTATTTGAAGATTATTTAGCATGATTCATGAACCAAACATGAATACCTGCTACGTTGAACAAACAGAGAAACATATACTTGTGGCATGAGAGGGACAATTCAGGCATAAACTGATAAAACTCCTTTCATTATTATCTTCGTAATACTACAAATACGTACTCTATCAGTTGAAAAAGTAGCATAAAAATAATATTTTGAGTGACTATTTTGTGATACAAATATTAATGAGGTATACTTTTAATTTGCGTTGCCGAGTCAAATTGTATGTACATTTAAAGAGAAATTTGTAATTTTAGTCCCTCAATTGGTTATTGCTAGCAATTTTAGTTCCTAACCTTTTACCATTACAATATACACCCATAACTATTCAAAAAAGTTGCATTTTAGCCTTAGAGCAACAAAACTATTAAACTCTATTAAAATTTTATTTAGTGCGTAGATATTTTAAAATTTTATTTTTATTCTTTATAAAATTGACAGTTTTGGTATTTCATTTGTAAAACAGAAATTTGACAACATTCTTCGCTAAATTTTCTTTTTACAATTGTGGCACATCGTCCTTATTTTTCCTACATATCACTGTTAAATCATTTTTTTTACTATACAAATAAACATTGAGACTAAACAAGATTATAATTAAAGAAGAAACATTAAAAAGTACTAAAATATCTATGTACTAAATAATATTTTAATAGAGTTTAATAGTTTTGTTGTTCCAGGAGTTAAAACTATAACTTTTTTGAAGAGTTATAGGGGTGTATATTGCAATGGTAAAAAGTTAATTAAGGACTAAAACCACTAGTAAGGAACAATTGAGAAACTAAAATTGTACTCTCTTTTTTTTTTTTTTTTTTTTTACCTAAAAAA